>NC_088702.1:16078968-16343373 GCF_028017835.1 Emys orbicularis
AAATCAATCGCTGGGGCCGGGGCTGGTGTCACTGCCTTGTCCTTGAGTGGAGATGGGGGTCGTTGCGATCCCTCCCTTGCTTCCTGCTCTTGCGGGCCCATGTGTGGTTCTGGTGTGGGTGGCCTGGTTAACGATGCCACTGGGGAACGGGATCGCCTCCTTTCTGGAAACATGGGAGAGGGAATCTTGCTCCCAGACACAAGAGCTGATGGTCCCCAGTAAGGCTAAGGTGACGTCGTATGGGTACTAGGCTCCCCAGCCACCTCTTTTGGGTCTGTGACATTATCTGATTAAAATATGACCATGTAAACCATTGTTGCTACCACTGTTCTAGAACTGCAGCAAATCTTATACAAAGTATGACACATGGCCAGAAAGGGTTAAGCAGCTTGCAGGCTATATAATCCAAAGCCAACCTTTAGAGAGTTAGAAGAGTATGCAAATGGTAATTAGGGCCATTCCATGGTAGATAGATTTGCATTTCAAAGTTCTAGCCTATGTTGTTAGAAATTAAAGGTGATACTAATTTTATGTTTACTTATATCTGTTTACATGGCTAACATTAAACAAGTCAGTTCCTGTCTGTCACTATAGCTGAGGGGTAGGCAACCTATGGCTTGCGTGCCAAAGGCGGCACGCAAGCTGATTTTCAGTGGCACTCACGCTGTTCGGCTCTTGGCCACTGGTCTGGGGGGCTCTGCATTTTAATTTAAATTTTAAATGAAGCTTCTTAAACATTTTAAAAACTTTATTTACTTTATATATAACAATGGTTTAGTTATGTATTATAGACTTATAGAAAAAGACCTTCTAAAAATGTTAAAATGTATGACTGGCACGCGAAACCTTAAATTAGAGTGAATAAATGAAGACTCAGCACACCACTTCTGAAAGGTTGCCAACCCCTGCTATAGCTATTGATTCAGAGATCAAAAGGGGATATTAACATTTAGATGAGTCTTGGGTGAAATAATGTCACTGTCTATATGTCACTTTAAAGTTTGTGATAGACTGCCTAATGGATAAACTGCCTTATGTAAATCCATGTAGCTAATTACCTGTAATGCTTAGGAAATAGCTCCACTTCAAAGTATCCGTGATTGCCTATTGTTCACCTAAGGGCCCCGAACTGTAAAAATGCCTTGGGTCCCAATCCTTTTTTAATCTCAGATCTGCTTGATGCTTCATGCAGGGGAAGCTTAAGCCCAAGACAGACCCCAGTCCTGACTGGACCACCCTGAATATAAACATTGGACTAGAACCTATGCACAAATTCTGAAAGAACTCTTTGCAACTACAAAGCTCACCATCTCTGCTATGAATCTGAATCTCAAGAACTGTACTCATGACTGTTTGGATACTGATCTTTTAACCAATACACTCTCTCTCTTTTCTTTTTTAATAGAGGTTTGTTTGGTTAATAAGAACTGGCTGTAAGCGTGTATTTGGGTAAGATCTGAAATATTCATTAACCTGGGAGGTAATGTGTCCAATCCTTTGCGATTGGTAGAACTTATTTATATGATGAATAAGATGTTCAGTAATCCTCATCATATCTGACTTGCGCCTCTGGGTGGAGGCCTAAGGCTGGGTTGCTTTAAGGAAACGGAGTTGTTGGCTTCTGGGTAACCAGTGAGGTGTTATAGAACCTGTTTTGTGCTGGTTTGGTAAATCTAGGTATTGGAATATCCACCAGCTTTGGGGGTTGTCTGTCCCATTCTCTGCAGTTCACCCTAATTGAGTGACCTCAGTTGGCTCCCCCCCGGGACTCCGGTCACAGGCTCTCACTCCAAAGGAAGAGGGGGATCTCTACTCAATTTGAGCAAGGCGGAGTACATGGGTTAGGTGAGGAGGAGTATCTCTTCGAACAGCAATGCCGTCAGGCGATGTGCCATTGGGGCTGGTTCCATTAGTCTCTTCAGCACAGGGAAGATGTCTGGAGGTGATCCAGATTACTCCAGGGCAGACACCTGTGCCAAGACTGGTGCTGGGTCCCTCATTCCCTGTGCCATTCACAGCCTATGTAGACAATTCAGATGCTTGGTCCTTTGAACCGATGTTTTGTTTCCTCCTTCTGGGACCTTCCTTCACGTTTGGTGTTACATATGGGCTCTGTCCAGTCCCACGAGTGCGTCTCATCTTTATGTACAGGCACGGATGCCAGCTTTACTGCCTGGGAAGCCTGCGCCAGAGTGACCGATGCGGACACCAGGGCCATCCGTGCCAAGAGCCTCAGTACCGCGGCTTTCGGTACAGAGGCCTTTGCCAATATTGAAGTGGTTGGCATCAAAGTCACTTGTGCCAGCTCTGCCGATATTCTCTTCGCCTTCTGTCCAGCGCTCAATCCTGGAGCATGACCTATGCTCAAGAGAGCGCTGGCCGATACCGGCTTAACTAG
Source organism: Emys orbicularis (assembly GCF_028017835.1). Classification (NCBI taxonomy): domain Eukaryota; kingdom Metazoa; phylum Chordata; order Testudines; family Emydidae; genus Emys; species Emys orbicularis. The sequence continues at coordinate 16,081,367 of NC_088702.1, forward strand.
CCTGACACTGGTAATGGCCGTCACTTCTGTGTCTGAAGTGACCCACGTGGACTGCTCCAGCATACGCCGCCTGAGCAGAGCGTCCCTGGATTTGCGGGTCCTGGATGAAATGGACTTGCCCACAAAGCACTGATCCGGGAGGTGGCTCTCCCATAGGCAGAAGCTGCCTTGACTGTGTCCATCCTTGACAGGCATGAGTCCATCACAGGATAGGCAGATTTTGAAGTCCACCTTGAGACGTGGCAGCTTGCATGAGGTATGAGGGGGTCCTCACTTTTTTTTTTTTTTAAATGTCCACATGAAAGGAGTGTGAAGATGAAGATTTTTTCACAAATCTGATTTAAAAAAATAACGTGTTCAGTTAGGGGAAACAGTGGGCCAGGCGCTCGCTCGGTCCCGTCTTGCTGCCATGGGCATCAAAGGGAAGTGAGGGAGGATTGCGTCTGCTCTGCCTTTTACGCCCTTAAACAGGAGCACGAAGGGGGTGAGAAGGAGGGGGGGAGAAGATAAGTGGCTCCAACAAGCTCAGCTATTCAAAAGAAACCGAACTCATGCCCACGAGACGCACGTGCAACTGCAGTGGAATCCACACGGACACCAAGTCGAAGAAGAGCTGACCTTCCATCATCTTAGGAACAAGCGGTCATGACTAGATCACATTCAATACGTGCAAAGAGAATCACATCTAAACCAGTAAAATAAATAAAATATATATATATGAGAGAGAGAGACAGACACACACCGCTTGTGCTTTACAAGGGACCGTTTCACAAAGCTGAAAACAACTGAACCAAACCAGCTGGCAGGAACCAACCCAGTCTTTGCAGTTTGTGAGCTCCGAGCCATCAGTGCTCCTAAAGATCACTACACTGACTTCTGCTGGAAGGAAGCAGGGCCACAGTAGCAGTTTGTCAGGGTGAGCGCTTGAGCACAGACACTACAGCGAGGGAGGGATTCTCGTGTCACTGTAGTTAACCCACCTCCCCGAGAGGCAGTCGCTAGCTCAACGGAATAATTCTTCATTCACCTAGTGCTCTACACCGGGGCTTAGGTTGGCATAGCTGTCTCTCCGGGGGGTGGATTTTTCATACCCCTGAGAGCTGTTGCTATGCCAATGTAAGTTTTCAGTGTAGACCAACCCTCAGCCAGAGATCATTCCCCAGCTGGGAAAGGCCAGTGGGTGGAACTACACCTTGACTGCACAGGCAGCAATCAACAACTTCTCCAGCACTGGCAATTTTTAAATCAATCGTTTTTTCAGAAGATCTGCTCTAGTTCAAACAGGAATGAATTCAGGGAAGACCTATGCCGTGTGTTATCAAGGAGGTCTGACTAGATCATGGTGACCCTTCCGGCCTTTGAATATATAATTTAGCACTCTGCACTTACGGTCATTCTCAGGCACTTGAATGGTTTGTGTGTCCATCACCTGGGCTGATATCAAGGACCCTACCCTATGGGAAGGAGAAAAAAACGATTAGGAGAGAGGTTTGTTTAGAAACCACAGAACCCAAGTGATCCCAGAGACAGCAGAACAGCTGCCAAGCTCAACCCCACAGAGATTCATCTCTCCTATGAAGGATCAACACCTTAAGAACATTCTTTTCTACCTCATTTTCTTGGAGAACTCTTAGCCTTACAGTAGTTGCCAAGGGTCTGCACCCCATTACAGGAAAGGGGTTTTAGTCAGACTGCTTCAAGCTTTGCTTTCTGGTTGGTTTTTGTTAAGACAAAGTCAAATGTTTGTATTCGGTAAGGCCTTACGACGCTGAACAAGGATCACTAGGACAACTAGTGCACGCGTACAGACTAGTCCCTGCCCCAAAGCGCTTGCAATCTAAAAAGAACAGGAGTACTTGTGGCACCTTAGAGACTAACAAATTTATTAGAGCATAAGCTTTCGTGAGCTACGAAGAAGTGGGCTGTAGCCCACGATAGCTTATGCTCTAATAAATTTGTTAGTCTCTAAGGTGCCACAAGTACTCCTGTTCTTTTTGCGGATACAGACTAACACGGCTGCTACTCTGAAACCTTACAATCTAAAGATACAGATTTCTTCCCCGCTTCCTCTTTAAACAATTGCCCCCCAAATCGCATCCCCAGTCTCAGCAGCACTCCTCCTCCCCACACAAAACCACTCAGCTTATCTCTGATCCACCGAGAAAGAGCCAAAACTGACTGAAGTGTGCACAGGCTGGTTCCTCTTCCCCAGACAGCTTTGCACTTTGCCATCGGACCAGTCATTTTTGCTTATGCCATCACAGTTTCTAGCGCTGTTTCAGAACTTTTATAGCACCTATTGCCCTTGACATGAGTGCAATTTTAGATCTATAAATACAGCGTGATTGCCATTGGGGCTGGAAGCCACAATGCCCTAGTCTTGCCAGGACCACCACCAAACACGCAGACAATTTTATATTACACTCTGAGAGCCCTGAGGTTCTGGCTCCGACGAACAGCAAGTTTCAAATGGGATGGGGACCTCCACTGGGAAAACTCCGTGCTGGTTCTAGGCCAGAAAACAAAAGCGACCACACACGGCTAGGACGGGCTAGGACGGGGAATCTTTCCGGGAGCTGGGTCCCTGACAATTTAGAGGTTTAAAGATTCTCACCAATACTCTGAATTGTACCTGTGCCCCAAAAGGAAGCTGGTGCACTGCTCTGAACGTAGTTCTGGGCAGCAGCATGTTCCCCAACTGGAGTTTCTGGGTGAAATCCAAGAGCAGTCCTACACTGAGCTCCCTCCAGCCAGGAGAGGCCAAGGGCACAGACGCGATAAATCGACCCCCGAGCGCTCTCCCGTCAACTCCTGTACTCCACCGGCGTGAGAGGCACATGCGGAGTCGACGGCGGAGCGGCAGCAGTCGACTCACCACAGTGAAGACACCACGGTGAGTAGATCTAAGTACGTCGACTTCAGCTACGTTATTCCTAGCAGAACCGCTGGCACTTCCTGTTGCTCTGCGGCGCGAACAGGTCTATGTGGGGCGAGCCCCCCCTCTGGAAAATCGAGTGTGCGATGTGCAGCCTGAGGGACCATTCGTGATCGTGAAACCAGCGGCTGAGGCGGTCAGCTAGCTTGTTTTGTGCTCCTGGAAGGTGCGACGCCTCTAGGTGTATCAAGTGGGCGATGCAAAAATCCCACAGCTCGAGGGCTTCCTGGCACAGGGGAGAGGAGCAAGCACCACCCTGTTTGTTTCTATAGAAACATCGCTGCAGTGTTGTCCGTCAGCACCCACACACATGCGCCCTGCAGGTGGGCTAGAACGCTTGGCATGCCAGACAAACCGCCTTCAGCTCCCTTACATTGATATGCAGCGATAATTCTGTGTGGGACCATAGGCCTTGGGCTCTGATATTGCTCAGGTGCACTCCCCAACTGAGCGCTGAGGCGTCCGTGACTAGGGATAGCGTAGGATGGGGTTTGGCAAAGGGTACTCCCGCACAAACAACGTGTGGTTGCAGCCACGAGTGGAGAGATTCGAGGATGCGAGGGGGGAGCACAACTATCGTGTCCTGCGGGTCCATGCCCAGCCTGTGCACCCGCGCCAACCACGCCTGGAGGGCTGGACCATGTATCTGCAGGCTGCCATATGCCCCAATAGTTTCATGCAATTTCTGGCCGTGGTTGTGGGAAACCGGCGAAGGTTTTCGATGATGTCCGTGAGTGCTTGGAAGCGCAGCTCCGGCAGGAACGCCCTCGCCTGCATGGAGTCCAAGAGAGCCCCTATGAATTCTATTCTCTGAGTTGGGGCCAGTGTGGATTTGGGCACATTCAATATGAGGCCCAGCCTGTGGAATGTGGCCTGGGGCAAGGACACATGCTCTGCGGCCTGTGCTTGGGACTCTGCCTTGATGAGCCTGTCGTCTAGGTACGGGAATACTTGCGCCTGACACTGCCACGACTGCCATACACGTGGTGAATACCCGGGGGGCCGCCGAGAGCCCGAACGGGAGCACCCTGAACTGCTAGCACTGGCCACTGACCATGAATCGTCTGTGGGCCGGGATAATAAATATATGGAAGTACGCATCTTTCAAATTGAGGGCTGCGTACCAGTCCCCCGGATCCAGGGAAGGAATGATGGTGGCCAGAGAGATCATGCGAAACTTCACCTTCCTTATGAATGTGTTGAGATCTCGCAGGTCCAGGATAGGCCGGAGCCAACCCTTGTCCTGGGGGGGGGGGGGGGGGGGGGGGGGAGGAGATCAGGAAATAGCAGGAGTAGAACCCCTTGCCCCTGAACTCCTGAGGAACCTCCTCTATTGCCCCTAGAGCGAGGAGCGATTGCACCTCCTGCAAGAGGAGTGCTTGTGAGAAGGGTCCCTGAAAAGGGACAGGGATGGGAGGGAACAGAATATCCCACCCCTACCGTGCTGAGGACCCAACGAGAGTCGATTCACGGGGGGGGGAGGAACAGAGAGACTGAAACTGATGCTCCATCCTTGGGCGCATCTTCAAAAAGTTTGGCTTCAGGCCAGGGGGCTGTTTGGCCGAACCCTGGCCTTGGCCTGAGGACTGTGGCGGGCCTCCTATTATTTCTGCCCCGTCTCCTTGACGAGTCTCATCTACGATGCCCAGAGTAGAAGCGGGACGGGGGCTGAGGCTTAAAAGGATCCCCAAAGACTTCAAAGTTGCCCGCGAGTCCTTAAGGCTGTGCAGGCGAGAGTCTGTATTTTGGGTGAACAGGCCTGCACAGTCAAAGGGGAGGTCCTGTATTGTGTTCTGGACCTCAGGTGGTATCCCTGAGACCTGGAGCCACGCACTGCACCTCATTGTGATGGTGGCGATGGTCCGAGCCCACAAGTCCACCGCGTCTAACACAGCCTGGAGGGAGGTTCTGGAGACAACCCTGCCCTCCTCAAGGAGCGCGCTAAACTCCTTGCGCGAGTCAGCCAGGAGTAACTCCTGGAACTTTGCCAACAAACTCCAAGAGTTGAAAGCATAGCGGCTGAGTACCACTTGCTGGTTGGCCACTCGAAGCTGGAGCCCCCAGTCAACTAGACTTTTCGGACAAAAAGGTCCAGTTCTTAGTGTCCCGTGACTTAGGCGCAGGACCCGGCTGTCCTTGCCGCTCTTTGTGGTTTGCCACATCGACCACCACAGTCCCCGGTTGGGGTGGGTGAAAAGGTGTTCGTACCCTTCCTGCGGCACAAAATATTGTCTTTCCAGCCTCTATACCACCCACCGCTAAAGGGGTGGAGCCTGCCAAAGCACCTTTGTGGTATTTTGGATCATTCTTATGAGGGGCAAGGCCATCCTAGAAGGACCCTCAGGGGCAAGGATGTCCACCAGCGGGTCAGACTCCCTCCATGACCTCCTCTGCCTGGAGATTAAGGTTTAGGACCACCCTCCTAAGGAGATCCTGGGGACCCTTGGTGTCCATCACTGGTAGGGTGGTGGTGCCCGCTCCTGCCTTGTCGGGCAAGGAGGCGGCGGTGGCGGCCCGTGGGGACAGGGTCTTCCTGCCATTCTGGCTCTCTGGAGGTCGGGTCAGGTACCTCGGAGCCTCCCGTGACTGGAGGTGGCTCTCGTGTCACTGATGGCGCTGGATCGGGTGCTGCGCCTGAGCATGACAGCCCAGGGTCCCTGTCTCATACGGGGGTGTAGTGAGCCAGCGACGTTGCTGGGGGGGGCCCCCCATGGGGTGCAGATGCCACCGATGCCAGCCTGGAGCCCTGACCCTGGTGGTAGGCCCAAGGAGTCCAAAAGGGCCATTGGACTGGGCCCTGCCACGGGGTGGCCAGGCGACCACGGGTGCCAATGATTCCACCAGTCTGCGGTGCCAGGACCAGGAGCGGTAGTGGCGGCGTCAAGAGACGGAAGACTCGGCGTCTGACTCGGATGAGTAGTCTGTGCCCAACCACAGGAGATGGGAGGGCGCGGAGCCGGACGGTGCCGGGGAGCAGTACCAGGGTGATGGTAAGCGGTGCCGTGACATCATAGGCTTGCCACGATGATGAACCAGAGGCGGTGCCGCCATCGGTGCCGGAGCCACATGTGGTGCCGAGCTAGACGTTGTAGCCGGTGCCGCCACTGGTGCCTGGGCTTGCGGGGCCGGGGACTGTGCCGTCATGGCAATGAGGTCCCATGCTGCCTCATCGGTGTCCGGCATGGAGGGACGGTCGATCTCTTCCTCCAAATCCTCCTGAGTTAGGGAGTCCATCAGCACTGGACTCGATGGGCCTCCTGTTGGGGCCGGAGTCAACGGTGCCAGGTCTTGAGGCCCAGACCATGGGTGTCCCACCGGAGGACGCACCACGCTGGAGTTCACTCAAGGCTTCTTGACGGAGGAACGACCCCGTCCGCCTTCTTATGCGGCACCAGGGACTGCGAGCAGTGCTGCATGGTGGCACTGGCCTTATGGGTTGGGGAGCAGCACCGGTGCTCCTTGGAGGAGTCCTTCCTCAGTGCCGGGACATCCCGCACTGGGGCGCTGCGCACCGAAGATGCCAGTGCCGCTTCTGGTGCCAGCTCGGCTGGAGGGCCTACTCCGTCAGGAGGAGCTTCAAACGCGCTCTCTCTTAGTCCTGGGTATGAAGCTCCTGCAAATTGGGCACTTATCTGTCTGATGGCCTTCTCCTAAACACTTGAGACAGGCAGCATGTGGATTGCCTGCGGGCATAGGTTTCACACACCTCTCACACGCCTTAAATCCCTGTGACTGAGGCATGCCCCAGTGCCTGGGGAAACTAGGACGGGGGAGGGGAAGCCCCCCGAAGTAAGTGCAACTAAACTACAAACTACTATATAACAAACTAAACTATATACAACTAAGAAAGGGAACCACTAGGTAGGCACTTGCAAACGCAAGAGACTGAGCTGCTCCAACAACCGTCACTGGCGGTAAGAAGGAACTGAGCAAGCGGCGGGTTGGCAGGGACCTATATACACTGCCATAAAGGTGCCACTCCAGGGGTCTCCACAGCCAACCGACGGGTATCGCTAGGGGAAAATAGCTTCCTATGATTGTGCATGCAGCACGCACGTGCACGCACACCTATTGGAATGCACATGAGCAATCACTCGAAGAAGAACTCTTAGTTCCTTTCTCATGCTGCTTTGCCAGGTGTCCTGGTTCCCCAGAAGTGTGGCAGGTTTTTAATGATTTTAATGGTACCTGCTGCCCCATTTGTTTTACATTTGTTTCCTCCAGATGCCTACGACTGGCAGGCAAGTTACTACCCCCCACCAGCATGAGTATTTGAGACTTGCTAGTGATCTTGTGTGCTTCTGGAGCTTGACACATTTAGCGTGTGCTTCAAATGGATGGGATGCTTCTATAGTGGCAGTCGTCTTGGATGCCTGATTGCTAAGAGCTAGTCTTGGCTCTGCCTTGGGCAACTCACACAAGTGCCTCAGTTTCCCCATCTGTAAGTATTCTTATACTTATCCTATCCTATCTCCTAGAACTGGAAGGGACCTTGAAAGGTCATCGAGTCCAGCCCCCTGCCTTCACTAGCAGGACCAAGTACTGATTTCCCCCCGGTTCCCTAAGTGGCCCCCTCAAGGATTGAACTCACAACCTTGGGTTTAGCAGGCCAATGCTCAAACCACTGAGCTATCCCTCCCCCCTTAAATCCCTTCTCACAAGGGGAGGCTTTCTACAGTGTCATAAGCGTGGGGGAGGTTTACAAGACATGGTTCCTCCCCAAGAAGTTCACAATCTAGAGCCCCACTGATTCCACAACCACACCGAGGTGACAGCTAAATCATGGCTCCGCTTTGTAGTAGAGACAGGTCTTGGGAGGATTCAGCCCTGTCTGGGAATGCTCTTACACAGCCCATCGGGAACAGCCAAGATCTAGTCTACACCACCAAATGTAAATCATGCTTTGATTATTCCGAGGGAAAGCTATGTTGTAACCGGGACCAGTGACTGGGCTGTTCTGTAGATGGGGCCTTAGAACCAATTTAAATGGTCATAACATCTGGCGATGAGGCACCCATGCTTATGACATTTCCTTCTCTGTCACAGTTTCTTAGCCTGGCTGTGACTTAGCCTAGTATCTACCAGGATTAAAACAGTTCCCTAACAGTTGTATCCTGTTATTTTTCCTGACCACAAAGACAAGCTATATATTTCACAGCTGCCTCTAAATATGGTTCTTGCAGTGTTCAGGCCGGTGACACAATGGTGATTAGGTTTAAGCAGAAGACAAGGGTTAATACAGTTTAAGGTCCCATGATCAGGTTTCACTACATCTTGGTTCTTTAGTATACCTTAAATTAAATTGATTTTAACTGTATCAGTATTGCAGGTCCACCAGGGACAAAGAGCAGGATGGAGAGAGAGAGAGAGGCTAAGCTAGGCTGGTACTTTGCAAGTCAGGAGAGAAATGACAGAGGTGTAAAATGAAGTGTTAATGGACATTAGGGCTGTAATTGAATCAAGCAGAAAAAGCCTAAGCAGCAGTCTGATAAAAATGGCTGCTAAATGACAGCATGTGACCAACTGGGACTGTTCTTACTGTGATCTGTAAGTGCTGACAGGGGAGTGTGGCTGGGATGGTCTGCGTTGGGGGATGGGAGAATGACCGAAGGGAAATACCTGAGCCTGTAACATGAGAACCCAGGAGGGGGCTGGGGCGAGGTGACACCTTTGCCCGGGAAACTGAACAAAGGTGGGAGGGGTCGCTGAAGGCAGAGTCTGGGGAGCTGGCTGGTGAGGTGACTGGAGGCAGGGAGGGCTCTGACCTCTGGAGGGGGCTGGGGTGTCCGAGGACCCCAAGATGGACCTAACTGAGGGGTATCCTGTTGTCTGTGCCTGCAAGACCTGTCTCGGACTGTATTCCCGTCGTCTAAATAAACCTTCTGCTTTACTGGCTGGCTGAGAGTCATGGTGAATCGCAGGAAGCCGGGGGTGCAGGGCCCTGAGTCCCCCCTTACTCCGTGACACAGCAACAGGCTGGAAATGGGGCAAATCAAATTGCAGTCATTGATTAAAGTCAGGCCTTGGCTACACTCAGGACGCTGTGAAGCGCGAGTGTAGTCGCGCCGCCAGCGCTGCGAGAGCGTGCAGCACTGCAGGCACTGATTACACTGGCGCTTTACAACGCTGCACTCGCTGTGCTCAGGGGGGTGTTTTTTCACACCCCTGAGCGCAGCAAGTTGCAGCGCTGTACAGCGCCAGTGTAGCCAAGGCCTCAGTTAAGTAACTAGAGAGAGTGAAAACCAGTAATATGCAGCACTAATCACATGGAAAACTAAATCAGCTACATGACAAAGTAGCGGTTCTTTGAGTCAGTGAGTTTCAGCCTGAGCAGTAGTCTGAAGTCTATACAACAACCTGATGCCATTTCACAATTAAACAGATATAACACAAAGATGCACCACCGTGGCTAGGTCCAAATTATAACATATAGCACACCCTCCAAGGATGCTGTACCAAGTGGCCTTGCCCCACAGTTCCCTGAGAAAAATGTTTGTGGGAGTAAATCCATCGCTGGCTGGTCCTGCACCAATGTTTCAGAGCGTGAACCACAGACGTGGCATGTTTCAGTGTACACAAAAGCTGATATCTTACTACATTAATAGCAACCCGTCTGGCATAAGGGACTCTATTCTTTGGAAGACAAGACACAGGACCATAGATTTTTAAGTGCTGGAAGGACCAGTGTGGCCATCTAGTCTGACCTCCTGCAGAGCAAAGGCCTTAGAATTTCACCCAGCAATTCCTGTCTCAAGTCCAATAACTTGTAACTGAGCTAGAGCATATATTTTAAGACACCCAATCATGATTTAAAGATTTCAAGTGATGGAGAAACCCGACAAACTTCTTGATTCACTGTCCCAGTGAGCGATATGCCCCCTCACTGTTAAAAATGTGCCCCCTTGTTTCTGGTTTAAATTTTTCAAGTTTCACTTTCTAGTCCTCAGATCTGGCATTCTGCCTTTGCCTGCTACATTAAAGAACTGCCTGTTACTCCTGAGGGCAAAATTAAAAATTCTGCACCCAAAAAAAAAAAAAAAAAAAAAAAAAAAATTCTGTGCACAATATTTTAAAGCTCTTCAAGCTTTATTGTCAATAAATAAATGCAGAGGCTCCAGCATGCAGTGGGGAGCACAGGCCACTGGTTGTACGAAGGTGGGAATCACCCTGCAGCCTCCCTACTGCCCACCCCCAGGACACGGACTCAGTGGTGAGGCTGCACTTAGGGTGACCAGATGTTCTGATTTTATGGGGACAGTCCCGATATTTGGGTTTTTTTTTTTTTAAATATGGGCTCCTACTACCTCCCACCCCCTGTCCCAATTTTTCCACACTTGCTACCTGGTCACCCTAGCTGCACCTGACCCAGCACAAGGCCTGGGCCTACTGCAGACACACCCTGGGGCCCTGCCCCTCTGCGCCAGGTGTGGGGCAGGCAGGCTCAACCAGGCAGGATCCAAGTGTGGAGGGGCTCAGTGTGGGGTGAGAGGATTCTGTGTGGGACAATCAGGGTGCAGGCTGCTCAGTGTGGGGGGATCTGAATGCACAGAGGCTCGTTGGGGGCGGGGGTTCCAGGTGCAGGGGCAATGGGACTCTGCAGGAGCTTCCAGGTGAAAGTGGTTGGGTATCGGTGGAGGGGTCTGGGTGCGAGGGTCTCAGCAGGAGGCTCTGGGTGCTGGGGGAGTGGGACTTGGTGGGGTGGGGATCTGGGTGCAGCTAGTTGGGGGGGTCAGTGGCATGGGGGTCTGGATGTGGGGGCTCAGGGGGGTGAGGCTTGTCAGGGTGGGGGGTTGAGTGCAGGGAGCTCAGTGGGGGGTGATCTGGGTGCAAGGTGGGGGTCTGGAGGCAGGGGGGCTCCAGATGCAGGCGTTGAGGTTCAGTGGGGTGGGGTTTGGGTATGGAGGGCTAGGGGGGGGTTCTGGGTGTACAGGGTGAGACATGTCAGGGGGGTCTGAGTATGGGAGGTCCAGATGCACGGGGGTTGGGCGGATGGGGGAGCAGCTTCCCGTACAGTGACCCCTCCCCCTGCAGCTGAGGAGCGATGGGGGCAGGAAGCAGGGGAGGATGCTGAGCTTCCTGCAGCTGGATCCTGCAACATGATCAGCAGGCTGCCACAGCCTTACCCTGGTCTATGTGGCAATGCTCAGGCATCGCCCATGAACCAGCAACTTTGGGGGGCATGGTGTCAGCTTTAGATACTTCCAGTAAGACTCTCCCACTTGTACAGATGCCCTCTTTGGTCAGCTTTCCTTGCAGTCTTTACCTTTCCACTGCTGTTAATTCTTCAATATACACTCTTCCCTCTGCCGTGGGGCAGGGAAAGCTTCTCCTTAGGAGCAACGTGGCAGGGGATGGCTTTGTAACTTCAGCTCAAGATCTGACTCTCTGAAGCTGCAAAATCAGGACCAGAAGTCCCAGCCAAAATTTCCAAAACAATTTCTCGGGGGGGGGGGGGGGGGGGGAATCTATGACCCAGTCTCTGTCCTACAAAGTGTCTCAGCACTTCCTGTATTTCCTGCATCCCTGCAGAAATGGGGCGCGCTAGTGTGGTTGAGTGACAAGGAAATGCATATTGCAGCAATTGAAGTAAATGGAGGACAAATGGTCAGAACAATAGTTTGAATAACTACTTCCTCAAAGTACATACCTGCCAGGGAAACCAATTTCTCTTACAATAGGAGTACAAGGGAAAGCTTCTCCCCCACTGTTTTAAAACTTCCAAGTCTTGTCCAGTAGTACCGATTACCCATCTTTTTGCAACGAATTAGTGCAGGAGCATTTGTACCAGTCACTCAGTGCACAAGAAAGAATTGCCCAGCCACTTCAGCCAAGCCTGCTTGCTTTGTAAAGAGGTGCTGTTTACTAAGGGCTTGGCTACACTTGCAAGTTAGAGCACATTAAAGCAGCCCCAGGCACCCTAACTCATGATGCGTCCACACTGGCAAGGCACGTAGCGCACCCAGACTCCGTGGCTGGAGCGCTCCTGGTAATCCACCTCCCCGAGAAGCATAACGCTTGCTGCGCCCCGGCTGGAGTGCCGCAGCGCCAGTGTTGACGCCCTGATCAGCCTCCAGAAGTGTCCCACAATGCCTGTTCTAGCCACTCTGGTCATCACTTTGAACTCTACTGCCCTGCCCTCAGGTGACCAACCGTCAGACCCTGCCCTTTAAATTCTCTGGGAATTTTGAAAATCCCCTTCCTGTTTGCACAGCAAGGTGTGGAGTGCTCTCAACGAATCTTTCCAGGTGACCATGCCTCCACGCGCCAGGCGATCCCCAGTATGGAGCAATGGCGAGGTGCTGGACTTCAGTGTTTCGGGGGAGCAAGCTGTCCAGTCCCAGCTGCGCTCCAGCCGTAGGAATTATGATACACCTCTACCCTGATATAACGCGACCCAATATAACACGAATTCGGATACAACGCGGTAAAGCAGTGGTCCGGGGGAGCGGGGCTGCGCACTCCGGCGGCTTAAAGCAAGTTCGATATAACGCGGTTTCACCTATAACATAGTAAGATTTTTTGGCTCCCGAGGACAGCGTTATATCGAGGTAGAGGTGTACCTTCGGGCAGAAATCAAGGGACATGATGGAAAGGGGACATGACCGGGACGCACTGCAGTGCAGGGTTAAAGTGAAGGAGCTGCAGAATGCGTACTGCAAAGCGCGCAAGGCAAACTACCGCTCCGGTTCTGCCCCCGCGACCTGCCGTTTCTACAAAGAGCTGGACGCGATACTTGGGGGCGACCCCACCTCCACTTTGACACTGCAGAGCCCAGTTCAACAAGGCAAGAGGAGGAGGAAAGCGGGAACGAGGGTGCTGAGGAGGAGGGAGACAGCCCAGCATCCCTAGATGCATGCAGCCAGGAGCTGTTCTCAAGCCAGGAGGAAGGTAGCCAGTCGCAGTGGACAGTGCTTGGGGAAGGACAAATGCCAAAGGTGGTGCCCTGTAAGCGGCTTTTATTTTGGGAAGGAAGTTGTTTGGTGCAGGCTCTTGGAGCGAGGAGGGTTAGGGCTGCATGCATGCCTAGATGCGGAATAGGGCGTTTATGGGGCTCTCTCACATCATGGTAATCGGCCTCAGTAATCTCTTCAGAGGTCTCATGCAGAAGTGAGATATAACTGAGTTTACAATTTCCAAAGGCAAACTGGGATTTAGGATTGCCTCTCCGCCACATCGTTTCCACCCAGGCACTAGAGGCAGCAGTGTGGTGCTCATTTCTCCAATCTGAGCTACAGAGGTTTGTTTTTATGTATGATGAACCCAGATTCACTATAAAAAAAAATTTCCCCCCAAAATCCACACCCCGGAACACCAACATCCCATAGAGCAAAAGCAGATCTAGGTAGTTATAGCTGAGCTCCTCACAACCACCAATGGATTTTAACCTCACACTGCCGTGAAGGTAGATAAGTATTATCCTCATTTTACAGATGGTGAATTGAGGCACATGGTAGATTAAGTGATTTGCCAAGGTCACACCAGAAGCCTGTGGCAGAGTAAGAAACTGACCCAAGTCTCCTGATGCCTAGTTCAGTGCCTTATCCAATAAGCTATCCTTCTACCCTGCATGAGACTAATTACTGAGATCTTTGCACTTCCAAAGGAGATTTCCCCTCCAACATCTGGGTCAGCAATCACCGTGTCACTACATCCCCCACAGATGAGAAGTTCAGGTTTATGAAAGAGTTATGCTCCCGCTGGGGATTTTAAAGGCTCAGGGAGCAAAAGGCAAGATCTCGGTCCTAACAGGATCCCATCAAGACTTAGACTAGACCACCAGTTTCTCCAGAGGTTCTTACATCCTTTTGAAACTCCCGCCCTCTGTCTGCACTATTGAGACAACCCGTGCGGATACCTCTACCATTAACAGTCAAGCATATTGCCCTTATTACTAATGTTTTAGAGATTAAATCTGTAAATACATTTTATAGGAAAACAGGAAAAATGACTACGTGCTTTTTAACCCACTTAAAGAAACACCTTAATTTGGAGCCAACTTTACATTAGTATTGATTCTTTGTGTGGACAGACTGGAGCCTTCTGCAATCTGCATTTGTTATAAGCACCTCTATCAGGAATTAGGGCCCCATTGTCCTAGGCAAGGTACAAATTTACCCAGAAGGCTCACAGTCTAAGACAAAAGATTTGACTTGGGAACAGACAGGAGGGAGGAAGAAGGGATGTTAGGTTAGTTGTAACAATGATCTTAGTACTCACGAGTGATCACTAGTCTAGTGTCATCACATGGTAGTGATAAATAGGTTTCACAAAGATAGACTAAGGATGGATTTAAAAGACATAAGGCAGTGACTGCAAATTTAGATGAGGATTTCTTCTCACGAGTAATGGGAAAAGCAGACATGCAGGTTTATTACTAACCCATTAACACTAGCATGTAATTAATGCAGAGGAGGAGCCAGTGCTCATACATCATAAGAATGTCATTAAACCTGCATCATGTGCAAAGGAGACAAACCCCCATGATTTAATCATGATGGATGGTTAAAAGGAAACTGGGAGGGTTTTGGAACACAGAAGTGGTCAATTTGTCTGACTTCATCAAGACGACCACCTGGAAGTAAAAAAGGGGGGCAAAAGCCAAACCCTGATAGCAGGAGCTACACATGCATTCAAAGTCAAATTTACACACATGTAACATGCATTACTTAAGACTGAAAAGCAAGATTTTTTTTAATGGAAAGAGAGGCTACCTTAAAAAGGATGTTGGCAGGTCAGCTTTGACCCAGAAATTAAACAAGCACAAATGGTTTGTTTGTATTTCTTTAAAAAGTTTTAAAAACTAAAATCACAAATTTCCATTGATTTTTAGAAATTCAATGGAAACGGGCAGGGTTTAATGTTTTTTAAGTGACCAGCAAAAGGGGAAAATGTGTTTGATTGTAAAGAAGAAACAATGCACAAAAAAGGCCTGAATTGATTTGTGTTTTAATGGGTTTTGTATTTTTTTTTTTTTTTTTTTTAAACATGAGAGATTAGAGCTTTTGCTGAACAAATTCACTGACTCACTAAAGAATTAACCAGATTTTGACATCAACCAGAGCTATTGAAAGGAAACTGTTTCCCATAACTTCCAGTTCATTAACTTGGTGATGTCTCATCCCTCTTCTCTGGAATGGTTGTTGATTCCCTCCATTCTTCACTTATCCACCCTTGACATTTTTCACCCCCTTCCATCTGAAGGTCCGCCCTGCCAGCTTCCCCTTCCCCCTCCCCCCATGCTCACCCCCAACATCTGCTTCCTCCACTCCTGTTCTTGCATTGTGGTGTGTTCCTGGCAAAACCGCTATGACCAGGCTAATTGCATGCACTACAAATTCATTCTCTCCTGTTCTACCATCTTCCTACATGAACCACTCTGCTACTCCATCTTAAATGAATCCCATGCCTCCAATCCCAACTGCCTTTTCACCATTTTTGGGTATGTCTACACTGCAAACTAGAGGTGTATTCTTAACTCAGGTTAGCTAACTTAGGATAAAATAGCAGTGAAAACACAGCTACACAGCATGTGTTAGCATCTGGAGTTAAAGTCTATAGGGCAAGATGAACTTGCACTGCTAACCCGAGCTAAAAGACAGGTTACTGTGTCTTCATTATTATTTAAACCCAAATTAGTGAACCTGAATTAAGAATACACTTTTTTCCCCAGCAGTGTAGCCCTCAATCCTCAAACCTTCCTCTCCTCCTGCATCTCGGCTTCTCTCTTGACACGGGATCTTATCAATTTCTTCCCAGGAAAAAACAAAAACCTGACATGACCTTCCCTCTCCCATCTGCTTGCCCTTTCTTTACCTTCCCCTCCCACCTCACAACTCTCGCCTCCTTCTCCCTGACCACAGACAGAAGTTTTTTATCTTCTTTCCTTCTCCAGCCCCTCCACTTGCCTCACTGACTCCATCCCACATGCCTCACACCCAGTCTCATACCCTCCCTTACTCTTCTCCGGCTCTTTCCTCCCACTAAAACGCCCACCCTTCTCCCTCCATTACCATACCATTGCCTCTCCCCCTTTTATCTCTAATCTTATTGAATACATGATCTACAATCCCTGGCTGGAATTCCTCTCTGCCAATTCCATCCTAGACCAGGAGCAGCACTTCAGGGGAGGGGGGAGCCTTGCAGGGCCTATAGCCACCCCAAAATTTGCCTTAGCCCTCTCTCCCCACCCCACCAGCTGCCGTTCTCCGGCCACCTAGCTCTGAAGGCAGAGCAGAGGCTGCTGGCCGGGCATCCAGCTCCAGCAGCATTGGAGAATTAAGGCCAAGCACGGGGCCTAAGACTAGCCCCCCAGCCTGTGTCCCCACTAGCTGGGAAACGATGCCCAGGGTAGGTGAAGGGCTGGAGCTCTCCATAGTGGTCTAGACTGACTCACTCCGACCTGGGCTCCTGGACCCTGCCCCCCCACAATCACTGCTATCCAAGGATTCTGCTGGCCCTGGAGCCAGGTCCCCACACCCAGGCAGCTCCTGCCAGCTGCAAGCAGCAAGTGCCCCACACTGCCCAGCTCCAGTTTCAGACCTGGCTGGAGGTCGGGCCTCACGGTGAGGGGGGGGGGGGCACAGCTCCCCAATTTTCTGTCTGGCCCACCTCTAATAGCTTGAGAACTTTCAAAATTAGTTAACACCTATTTAAAGCAAATCCTGATAGATTTGGGTGAATAGCTCTTTCTAGAAGATTCATACACCCTTTGGGGTTGAAAAGACTCTAGTTCTCTCATCCTCCAGCAAGGACAGGGACCAACAAGACTTGATATTCCTAATTGTAAAGTTACAGAAAGCAAATGAAACTTTACAACATTTGGGCTGCTCTTACACATCATAAAAGCAGCACAAAGGGAACAATAGCTTTAAATAAACAAAGCTTTCCCAGCAATATTTGCAAGCCAAACATTCAAAGTGCCTGAAAACACTGGAACAATGACAGACAGGCTACCCAAAAAAATACAACTAGTTTTCATTGTTTAAGTGCAAGAAGTGAATAACCTCAATGGTGAAAACCGAACTGGATTTCTAGAGTGCTTCCATTTTCCTGAGTTTGAGGTGTTCTTGTTAATACAGGAAACGAGATTTGTTTAGCAGCATCTAGGATTTGTGACTTAACTGGGTCTCCAACCGTGAGCACTGTGAAAATAGAGCCTCCTGCAATCAGTATGGCTGCACAGGCCCCTCTGCATGCCTCGGATAAGGAATCATCAGCATTTTACAAACGGTGTTTAACTCACAAGGAAAGAAACTTCTTCCCCCATTTCAGACCAAGCAAAAATTCAGAATGAAGCATCGCTAAAATCCACCTCCACCCTCCCAGGCCTTTAATCTGCCCAGAAGGGCCCTGGCGAGGGCTTTACAGAGATTCGAACTCAAAGCACCAAATGTTTAGCACAATCCTCAAACCCCAAAGGCAATAGGGGCCAATGCAGGGTGGGGACTCAGCTGAGAAAAGGAGACTCAGCAACAAAACGAACCATCTGCGAAGCAAGGAGCGAGACCCGGGAGCAAAGGAGCCATGGGCAGCCCCAGGGTACTGGGGTCCCAACACCTCAGAGAGAGACAGACACAGCTTCATGTACCATCACCACCAGGATCATGCCAGGCAGACACACCCAGCGGGAGGAAAAGTGAAGCTCCTGAACTGCCTCCTGCCCCGGCCCCCTTCCTGTACCCTCCCCCCTGCCCGCCGCACTCCCCTGGCCCCTTCCTGTACCCTCTCCCCACCCGCCTCACTGCCCCTACTCCCCCTCCTCTACCCTCCCCCCTGCCCGCCGCACTGCCCCTACACCCCCTTCCTCTACCCTCCCCCCCACCCACCTCACTGCCCCTACCCCGCCTTCCTGTAACCTCCCCCCCGCCCCACTCCCTTCCTGTACCCTCCCCCCCACCCGCCTCACTGCCCCTACTCCCCCTCCTCTACCCTCCCCCCCGCCCCACTGCCCCTACCCGCCTCACCGCTCCTCTACCCTCCCCCCACCCACCTCACTGCCCCTACTCCCTTCCTCTACCCTCCCCCCTGCCCGCCTCACTGCCCCTGGCCCCTTCCTGTACCCTCCCCCCACCCCACCTCACTGCCCCTACCCCCCCTTCCTCTACCCTCCCCCCACCCGCCTCACTGCCCCTACTCCCTTCCTCTACCCTCCCCCCTGCCCGCCGCACTGCCCCTGGCCCCTTCCTGTACCCTCCCCCCACCCGCCTCACTGCCCCTACGCCCCCTCCTCTACCCTCCCCCCCTGCCCGCCACACTGCCCCTAAACCCCCCTTCCTCTACCCTCCCCCCTGCCCACCTCACTGCCCCTACCCCCCCTTCCTGTACCCTCCCCCCGCCCACCTCACTGCCCCTACCCCCCCTTCCTGTACCCTCCCCCCCGCCCACCTCACTGCCCCTACCCCCCTTCCTGTACCCTCCCCCCTGCCCACCGCACTGCCCCTACCCCCTTCCTCTACCCTCACCCCGCCCACCTCACTGCCCCTACCCCCCCTTCCTCTACCCTCCCCCAGCCCGCCGCACTGCCCCTACCCCCTTCCTCTACCCTCCCCCCACCCACCTCACTGCCCCTACCCCCCCTTCCTCTACCCTCCCCCCTGCCCACCACACTGCCCCTGGCCCCTTCCTGTACCCTCCCCGCGCCCGCCTCACTGCCCCTGACCCCTTCCTGTACCCTCCCCCCGCCCGCCTCACTGCCCCTACTCCCTTCCTCTACCCTCCCCCTACCCGGCGCACTGCCCCTGGCCCCTTCCTGTACCCTCCCCCCACCCGCCTCACTGCCCCTACTCCCCCTCCTCTACCCTCCCCCCCTGCCCCGCCGCACTGCCCCTACACCCCCTTCCTCTACCCTCCCCCCACCCACCTCACTGCCCCTACCCCGCCTTCCTGTAACCTCCCCCCCGCCCCACTCCCTTCCTGTACCCTCCCCGCACCCGCCTCACTGCCCCTACTCCCCCTCCTCTACCCTCCCCCCTGCCCGCCTCACTGCCCCTGGCCCCTTCCTGTACCCTCCCCGCGCCCCGCCTCACTGCCCCTGGCCCCTTCCTGTACCCTCCCCCCACCCACCTCACTGCCCCTACCCCCCCTTCCTCTACCCTCCCCCCCACCCGCCTCACTGCCCCTACTCCCTTCCTCTACCCTCCCCCCTGCCCGCCGCACTGCCCCTGGCCCCTTCCTGTACCCTCCCCCCACCCGCCTCACTGCCCCTACACCCCCTCCTCTACCCTCCCCCCTGCCCGCCTCACTGCCCCTACCCCCCCTTCCTCTACCCTCCCCCCTGCCCACCTCACTGCCCCTACCCCCCCTTCCTGTACCCTCCCCCCGCCCACCTCACTGCCCCTACCCCCCCTTCCTGTACCCTCCCCCCCGCCCACCTCACTGCCCCTACCCCCCTTCCTGTACCCTCCCCCCCGCCCACCTCACTGCCCCTACCCCCCCTTCCTGTACCCTCCCCCCCGCCCACCTCACTGCCCCTACCCCCTTCCTCTACCCTCCCCCCCACCCACCTCACTGCCCCTACCCCCTTCCTCTACCCTCCCCCCACCCACCTCACTGCCCCTACCCCGCCTTCCTGTAACCTCCCCCCCGCCCCACTCCCTTCCTGTACCCTCCCCCCACCCGTCTCACTGCCCCTACTCCCCCTCCTCTACCCTCCCCCCGCCCGCCTCACTGCCCCTACCCGCCTCACCGCTCCTCTACCCTCCCCCCACCCGCCTCACTGCCCCTACTCCCTTCCTCTACCCTCCCCCCTGCCCGCCTCACTGCCCCTGGCCCCTTCCTGTACCCTCCCCCCTGCCCGCCTCACTGCCCCTGGCCCCTTCCTGTACCCTCCCCCCACACACCTCACTGCCCCTACACCCCCTTCCTCTACCCTCCCCCCACCCGCCTCACTGCCCCTACTCCCTTCCTCTACCCTCCCCCCTGCCCGCCTCACTGCCCCTGGCCCCTTCCTGTACCCTCCCCCCAGCCCGCCGCACTGCCTCTACTCCCCCTCCTCTACCCTCCCCCCTGCCCGCCACACTGCCCCTAAACCCCCTTCCTCTACCCTCCCCCCTGCCCACCTCACTGCCCCTACCCCCCCTTCCTGTACCCTCCCCCCGCCCACCTCACTGCCCCTACCCCCCCTTCCTGTACCCTCCCCCCCCGCCCCACCGCACTGCCCCTACCCCCTTCCTCTACCCTCCCCCCGCTCGCCGCACTGCCCCTACCCCCCCCTTCCTCTACCCTCCCCCCACCCACCTCACTGCCCCTACCCCCCCTTCCTCTACCCTCCCCCCACCCACCTCACTGCCCCTACTCCCTTCCTCTACCCTCCCCCCTGCCCGCCGCACTGCCCCAGCCCCTTCCTGTACCCTCCCCCCACCCGCCTCACTGCCCCTACTCCCCCTCCTCTACCCTCCGCCCACCCGCCTCACTGCCCCTACTCCCTTCCTCTACCCTCCCCCCTGCCCGCCTCACTGCCCCTGGCCCCTTCCTGTACCCTCCCCCCACCCACCTCACTGCCCCTACCCCGCCTTCCTCTACCCTCCCCCCCACCCGCCTCACTGCCCCTACTCCCTTCCTCTACCCTCCCCCCTGCCCGCCGCACTGCCCCTGGCCCCTTCCTGTACCCTCCCCCCACCCGCCTCACTGCCCCTACCCCGCCTTCCTGTAACCTCCCCCCCGCCCCACTGCCCCACCCCCTTCCTGTACCCTCCCCCCACGCACCTCACTGCCCCTACTCCCCCTCCTCTACCCTCCACCCTGCCCGCCTCACTGCCCCTGGCCCCTTCCTTTACCCTCCCCGCGCCCGCCTCACTGCCCCTGGCCCCTTCCTGTACCCTCCCCCCACCCACCTCACTGCCCCTACCCCCCCCTTCCTGTACCCTCCCCCCACCCGCCTCACTGCCCCTACTCCCTTCCTCTACCCTCCGCCCACCCACCTCACTGCCCCTACTCCCTTCCTCTACCCTCCCCCCTGCCCGCCTCACTGCCCCTACCCCCCCTTCCTGTACCCTCCCCCCGCCCGCCTCACTGCCCCTACCCCCCCTTCCTGTACCCTCCCCCCCACCCACCTCACTGCCCCTACCCCCCCTTCCTGTACCCTCCCCCCACCCACCTCACTGCCCCTACCCCCCCTTCCTGTACCCTCCCCCCTGCCCGCCTCACTGCCCCTACCCCCCCTTCCTGTACCCTCCCCCCACCCACCTCACTGCCCCTACCCCCCCTTCCTGTAACCTCCCCCCCGCCCACCTCACTGCCCCTACCCCCTTCCTCTACCCTCCCCCCGCCCACCTCACTGCCCCTACCCCCTTCCTGTACCCTCCCCTCCCTCCGCCTGCTTGCCTCACTGCCCCTACCGTTCCCCTCGCCCGCCTCACTGCCCCGCGCCCCCTCGGTCTGACCGCCCCCCCCCGCCCCGGCGCGGCACTCACAGGAGCTGACGCTGAGGAGCAGTAAGTGGAGCCGGCCCCGGGCCCAGCCATCGCCGCGCACCCAGCTACCCACAGAGCTCTGCGCGATGCCGCCCGCCGCTGCCTGACTGAGCCCCACCCGGCCCCGCTCACCGCCCGCAGGTGAGGCCCCACCCTTTCCCCAGGTGAGGCCCCGCCCTCTGTGCCCCCATTGGCTCCCGGCCCACGCCCACCGCCCCGTGCACCCCGCCCCCAAGTGCTGATTGGATGCCGGTACGGTGTCGTCAACCAATAATATAGTCAACCCTGTGCCCTGACTGTCTCACACCTACAGCTCCGCCCTAATTGGCTACCGGTGGGGGCCCTTAACCTCGCCCCCGTGAACTTAGTCCCCGCCGCAAGGCCCTCCCCTCCCCCCCGCCAGGACTCTCTGGTTGCCATGGTGACGGAGGCCACACTCTGCTCGATTGGCCCAAAGAACGCGACCCCCGCTCGGCGCTGATGGGGGCGGGGCTGCACCCAGGGACTGAGGCTCCCCCAAATCAGAGAGGCTGCTGGGAGAAACCTGCCCCCCCGCCCTGCCCCCAGCCCAGCTCACCCCCCACCCGTGTCCTGCACCCAGCCTCCTCCCCACGGCCTAGCTCACCCCCTTCCTGCACCTCCCTGTGGCCCAAGGTCCCCCCCACCCGACCCCCCAGTCCCTGCACCCAGGCTGAGCCCCACACACACCTTCCCTGTGGCCAGGAACCCGTCTGGCCAGGTCATGTCTCCCTCCTGCATCACCCAAGCCAGCCAGCCTTCCTCCCAAACCCTGTGGCCTGGCCCAGCTCAGTCCCCACCCCATGGTACCCCCTTCTAGGATGACCAGATACCAAGTGTGAAAAATCGTGTCAGGGGGTAGGGGGTAATAGGTCCCTATATAAGAAAAAGCCCCCCAAATCAGGACTGTCCCTATAAAATCGGGACATCTGGTCACCCTACCCCCTTCCCAAGCCCAGCCCCACGCCCTGCCCCTTGTGGCCCAGCACCCCACCCTGCCGCCTGGTCTTAGTATGACAGGGCGGCCTGAGGCTGGGTGCTGGGGAAAGGCTCCCCCCCTCAGGCTCTGGCCCTGTCTCTATTCAGGGCCACATGAGCGGGTCTGAGCCAGGCAGTGCAAACTGAAGTTCCAGGTGGCAGCAACAGTTTCACCAGGAGAGCAGGAGAAACAGCATTTCCCTCCCCCAGGGGAATCCTGATTTTTGGGAAATGTTATCCGCAGAACAGAAAGTCCAAACACATTCCATTCGGTGACCTCGAAACATTTTGATCCTGCTGAACCATCATCATGTAACGTAACATATGAAGTACGTCATATGCACAGATGCTATATAGACCATTGCAATCAGGTCACAGATTTATGGGCAGACTTTATAGGCATGGAGGAATAAATTGGCAGGTTAAGAACATAAGAACAGCCATACTGGGTCAGACCAAAGGTCCATCAAGCCCAGTATCCTGTCTTCCGACAGTGGCCAATGGCAGGTGCCCCAAAGGCAATGAACAGACAGGTTATCATCAAGTGATCCATGCCCTGTCACCCAATCCCAGCTTCTGGCAAACAGAGGCTAGGGACACCATTCCTGCCCATCCTGGCTAGTAGCCATTGATGGACCTATCTTCCATGAATCTATCTAGCTCCCTTTTGAACCCTGTTATAGTATTGGCCTTCACAACACCCTCTGGCAAGGAGTTCCAGAGGTTGACAGTGCGTTGCGTGAAAAAAATACTTTCTTGTGTTTGTTTGCTACCTACTAATTTCATTTGGTGCCCCCTTGTTCTTGTATTATGAGAAGGAGTAAATAACACTTCCTTATTTACTTTCTCTATACCACTCATGATTTTATAGACCTCTATCATATCCCCCCTTAGTCGCCTCTTTTCCAAGCTAAAATGTCCCATTCTTATTAATCTCTCCTCATTCAGGTCTATACCCCTAATCATTCTTGTTGCCCTTTTCTGAACCTTTTCCAATTGCAATATAACTTTTTTGAGATGGGTCAACCACATCTGCATGCAGTATTCAACCTGTGGGTGAACCAGGGATTTATATAGAGGCAATATGATATTTTCTGTCTTATTATCTATCCCTTTCTTGATGATTCCCAACATTCTGTTTGCTTTTTTGACTGCCACTGCACATTGAGTGGATGATTTCAGAGAACTATCCACAATGACGCCAAGATCTCGTTCTTGAGTGGTAACAGCTAATTTAGACCCCACCATTGTATATGTATAGTTAGGACTATGTTTTCCAATGTGCATTACTTTGCATTTATCAACATTAAATTTCATCTGCCATTTTGCTGCCCAGTCACCCAGTTTTGTGAGATCCTTTTGTAGCTCTTTGCAGTCTGCCTGGGACTTAACTATCTTGAGTAGTTTTGTATCATCTGCAAATTTTGCCACCTCACTGTTTACCCCTTTTTCCCGATCGTTTATGAATATGTTAAATAGGACTGGGCCCATTGGTTTCCATTAGCCAGCTCCAGTCAGCCTGATTCAGAGAAAGGTGGAGGGAGTCAGCGGTTGCAAAAAATCAGACACTGTTTTTCTTCTCTGTTACTCTGTGTGTCCCTACAAGGTGTGTTGATTGCTACAATATTACTTGTGGTGAGGGGGACAATGGGGCTCACCTCCCGGGTACTGTGGACATTGTTATCACTGGTGGACGAGGGCCCTTCGTTTTCAGTTTTTATTTATTTTTTCCTGGGAATTGATCAGTGTTTATTACCACAACAATAACAAAAAAAACTTCTAATAATTTTTATGGGTAAATATCGGAGTTTATTTTGGTGGTCTGAAAGATGGGGGGGGAGTATTCAGTAAATTAATGCTTTCAATTCCATTAATCGATGTGGTTTGCTGCAGAACTAAAGCACAAGGCCACCTCTGAGTTTAAGAAAATAATATATCTCTGATCCCCAAATAAAAGTTATCATTTGAATAAAGAGTTTACTGTTGTAGACTTAGAACTATTAGCCTATAAATATTTACAGTAAAATCTTTTTTATCCGGCATGTTGGGAGTATGGGGGATGCCAGTAAGTGAAAAATTCCGGTTAACTAAAAGGGACGGAGTTTGGGTGCGGGAGGGGAGTGCAGGGCTGGGGGTTAGGGCACGGGAGGAGGTGCAGGATGCAGACTCTGGGAGGGAGTTTGGGTGTGGGAGGGAGCTAGGGGCGTGGGAGGGATTTTGGGGTGCCGGATCTGGGGGGGGCGATCAGCTTGGGCGGCTTCCTGCAAGCAGTGACCTGTCCTTGCTGCTCCTAGGTGGACATGCTGCAAGCGGGTCTGCACGCTGCCCCTGCCCCAGCTTGAGCGCTGGCTCCGCAGCTCCCATTGGCCACGGTTCCCGGCCAATGGGAGTTGCAGGAGCGGCACCTGTGGGCAGAGGCAGCGTGCAGAGCCGCCTAGTCATGCCTCTGCCTAGGAGCAGCAGGGACAGATGGCCGTTTCCAGGGAGCCACACGGAGCCAAGTAGGGAGCCTACCGGCCCTGCATCAACCAGAGCATAAACCGGACTTTCTATGAAAATTTGAAATGCCGGTTTAAAGGGCTTTCCAGTTGGTACAGGGCCAGATAGCACCGTTTTTACTGTACATTTAATAATTGGGCCACACAATTTGCAGCACATACACTCAAATTCATCCTTTTCTCCTGTTTTTCTTTTTTTTTAAACTTTCAAATACTTCCTTGTGTTCTGAAACGTATTCTCATACAGATTTTCATTTTCTTCCCATTTTAGTGTGTCAAATCTTTAAACCATTATCTGCTAACAGCTTGAAATGTGTACGTGGTGGGCATGAGATTCATCAGTACGTTCAGATGCGCACGCACTTCAGAGCTTGCGTGCGTGCATGCGTGCCTGTTTGTTTATTGTGTGTATCTTCTAACCCAGTGAAAAGAACAGGAGTACTTGTGGCACCTTAGAGACTAACAAATTTATTAGAGCATAAGCTTTCGTGGGCTACAACCCACTTCTTCGGATGCATAAATTTGTTAGTCTCTAAGGTGCCACAAGTACTCCTGTTCTTTTTGCGGATACAGACTAACACGGCTGCTACTCTGAATTCTAGCCCAGTGGTTCTCAAACTTTTGTACTGGTGATACCTTTCACATAGCAACCCTCTGAGTGCGACCCCCCCATATAAATTATATATTTAACACCATCATAAATGCTGGCGGCAAAGCGGGGTTTGGGGTGGAGGCTGGCAGCTCGCGACCCCCCATGTAATAACCTTGTGACCCCCTGACAGGTCCTGATCCCCAGTTTGAGAACCACTGTCCTCTCTCTGTGCTGTCAGACTCTGATTTGCAGGCAAGCGCCTGCTTTTGACGGGGCCTGACTTTTGCTCATAGCGTAACTTTTGCTGATTTTGGTTCAGGCCTCAGGTCTTGCACTAGGCCCGTGCTTCAGGCTCTCTTTCTACTACGGTAGTTACAATCACAGCAGAAAGTGCAAGTTTCAAAACTCCCCTCCCTTATTCCCATCAAATGTTGTACTAAGACATGGCGCTGATTGTGATGATTAGCTTTGGAGTTCCTCGCTCCAGTCCCTGCCACGGCGAGTACAGCCTGCCAGGGGCCGGGCGCAGGGAAAAGGAAGAGGCCAGTACGATTTTTGGCTGTATGAAACAATAATATTTTGGTCCCTATTTCTGCACAGAAACTTGGCACGGTTTTCCACAGGCAGTGGTGATTTTAGCTGCTAGCTTGCTCACGAAGGCGCAGAGCACAGCTGCTGCTGGTGTCCCAAAACTGCCAGGGTTTATGTGTCACTAGCCTGGTTGGTGCAATGGTGCCAGCTGAATTCATGGCCAAGTGGCATGGGAAAGTGTTCTACTGCAGAGGAAGAAATAAGGCTGCTACCCTAGAAACCTGTGGGAGAGGATCACAGAGTACCTCCGTGAAAGTTTCATTGAGATCTCTCAAGAGGCTACATAGGACATCCCTGTGTACATAAACAACCCCTCCCCTGCCTCCCCTAACCCAGCAGAAGGAAACGCTGATGCCAACTCTCTCTGTGTGTTGTACCTCTTCCTCTTCTCAGACAAGTCAAATGATGAAAAGTTGATACCTGTGTCTTGAAACATTGCCAGGGGAAATGCATGCACGCACTTACGCAAGGTTCTTCCCCTTCAGCAGGCTCGTCCATGCTTGCCTGGTGGGACTGGCTAGACTGTGGCAGCATCTCAAACAGGTGCTGGCTCACAGCAAAGCTGCCCTGCCACTGGGTCTCCCCCTCTTCCTCCCACAGCGGGGGTCTGGCTCAGGCTCCTCGGAGGTATTTACGGTGGTTGCATATAGAGCAGGCAGCTCAGTGTAAAAGCTGCAGGTCTGTGGCTCAGCACCAGGTCAATTGTTGGCCTCCCTGGGCGCGGGGTCTGCCCACTGCAGTTCCTTTGCTTCCATCCGGCACCTCTACTGATCCCCGTTGTACCCCTCTGGCTGCATTCCCCCAGGCAATCTTCATAGAGATCCACAGCCTCTTCTCCCCCCAGGCCCAGGAGCTCCAAGAGCTCCAGTCTACTCTAGATCAGAGTGCATTTGGAGCATGTAGCCAGCATACTTGATTGGGCAATTGCACGCAACAAAGGCGAGCTGCTAGGTGTGCTCGCCCAGCTGCGCAATCAGGAAAAGGCATTTCAAAAATATGTGGGGGGTTTTAAAAGGACGGGGGGAGGGGAAGTTGTTTCCAGTCTCTGGAGGCTGGGTCACGGAGTTCACAATTGTGACCAGAGCAGCCACTGTTTGGTATTGTGGGACAGCTGCTGGAGGACTGTAAGGGTCAGCTCTCCTACTGCTATAGGTCGACCACAGTGCAATACCAGTAGGGAAGGTGGTTTTCCAGTATTGCCTTATTGGGGCACTTCATGGAAGCAGGAGACAGTTTGAGCCTAGACACACACAGCTAGGGTTGGTGCACGGTGGCTTACATCAACCTCACTTTCTAGTGTAGAAAGGCCACCTCCCTGCAGGATGTAGCTGCATTTACACCAGGGTTTTTGTCAACATCACTATGTTGCTGGGGTAGGAGGCGTCACACCCCTGCCACTATAACTTTACTGTGTAGACTAGGCCTTAGTTCTGTTTAAGTGCACTTAACTTAAACCTGACTTAAGCTAAAGCAAAATAAGTGGCTCTTAAACTGAAATAGAAGCGTCCAGAGAGGTCTGCAGCAATTTAACTGACTGTTTCAGACAACGCCTTAAGTTAAACCAGTGCAGTTTTCCTGTGTAGACAAGAGCTTAGATCATAGCTTAAAAAGAACCAACTTCCATGTGCTCCGGAGTTCCCTGTTCCCCACTGCTCTCTGGAGCAGAGCCTCCGAGGTGCTGGGATCAGCTGCAAGATGCCACCCGTTCGTTGTGTTCCACTTCCCGCTGGCAGAGGGGAGACACGTTTGCCAGGATGTGACAACACCCGTGGATTATTCAGAACAACTCCAGGGGTTGCTTGTCATGCTCTAGACCAGGGGTCTCAAACACGCGGCCCACGTGGTTATTTTCTGCAGCCCGCGAGCCCCTCGCAGCCCCCCAGCCCTCCCCCAGTGTTTACCTAGAGCGGCTCCGGCCGGCCGTGCACCGGGGGCAGGGCAGGCTCCCTGCCTGCCTGCCCTGCACCGCTCCAGGAAGAGGCTGGAACGTGGGGAAGTGGGGGCGGAGGGGCTGTGTGTTGCTGTTGCTTCAGGCAGCGCCCCCAGCAGCTCACATTGGCCGGGAACGGGGAACCGTGGCCAATGGGAGCTGCTGGGGGCAGTGTCTGAAGCAACAGAAACAGCCCCTCCACCCCCCTTCCAGCCTCTTCCCAGAGCAGCATGGGGGCGGGGTGGGGCAGGGAGCCTGCCCTGCCCCTGGTATGCGCCGGGCCAGATCCTGCCTCCTGAACCCCCTGCCCTGAGCCCCCTGCCTCACCCCGCACCCCTCCTGCAGCCCAACCCACTGCCCTGAGCCCCCTGCTGCACCCCGCACTCCTCTTGCACCCCAACCCACTGCTGCCCCCTGCTGTACCTCACACCTCCTGCACCCCACACCCCAACTCCCTGCCCTGAGCCCCCACCTCCACCCCCTGGGGGCAGGGAGGGGGCAGAGTTGGGGTGGGGATTTCAGGGAAGGGGTTGGAATGGGGGCAGGGAAGAGGCGGGGCAGGGGCAGGGCCTCATGGAAGAGGTGGAGTGGGGGCGGGGCCAAGTGCAGCAGGGGGGAGGTGTCAGTAATGCAGCCCTCGGGCCAATGTACTAGTCCTCATGTGGCCCTCATGGTCATTTGAGTTTGAGACCCCTGCTCTAGACGAGGGATTTTCAATGGGTGGATCACGACTGTCCCAGGAGATCAGGAAAGGCCAGCAGTGGGGTCATGAGGCGTTGAAAATATTACAGTCTAAACCAAAGAAAAGTCTCGCTCCCCCCATCCCCTGACCCTTCAAGATGAGGTATTCTCCACCCTCCCACACATCAATTCTATATTCTAAGTGTAGGTCTGTGCTTAAAACCCTGCGGCAGCACTTCAATGTAAATACTCACTATAACTATAGTGCTGGGAGAGGTTCTCTCAACACTGGAGATAATCCACCTCCCCGAGAGGTGGTAGCTCGGTCAACAGAAGAATTCTTCCATCCGTCTAGCTCTGTCTGCACTAGGGGTTAGGTTGGCATAGCTACATCTCGGGGGGAGGGGGGAGAGGAGGGGATTTTTCACACACCACACACCTCCCCCCCAAAAGACCAAGAGATCTAGTTTTGCCAATGCAAGTTCTGCATGCAGACCAGCCCTAAGCATGGTCAGAAATGAGACATTTTTTATTGTTATTGGGGAGGTTGTGCAATTTTTTTAATGTGAATAAGGGCTCACCCATGTGAAGAGGCTGAGAAACACAAATCCGTACAAAGACTTTAATATAATCTAAAACCTGGCTGACCCTGAGCAATTTCCACTGTTGTCTTGTTGCCATCATACAATCGTAGATTAGGGTTGGAAGAGACCTCAGGAGGACATCTAGTCCAACCCCCTGCTCAAAGCAGGACCAACACCAACTAAATCATCCCAGCCAAGGCTTTGTCAAGCTGGGCCTTAAAAACCTCTAAGGATGGAGATTCCACCACCTTCCTAAGTAACCCATTCTAGTGCTTCACCACCCTCCTAGTGAAATAGTGTTTCCTAATATCCAACCTAGACCCTGCCCCCCCCCAGCAACTTGAGACCATTGCTCCTTGCTCTGTCATCTGCCACCACTAAGACCAGCCAAGCTCCATCCTCTTTGAAACCCTCCTTCAGGTAGTTGAAGGCTGCTATCAAATTCCCCCTCACTCTTCTCTTCTGCAGACTAAATAACCCCAGTTCCCCCAGCCTCTCCTCATAAGTCATGTGCCCCACCCCCCTAATCATTTTCATTGCCCTCCACTGGACTCTCTCCAATTTGTCCACATCCCTTGGGGGGGGGGGGGGAGGAGGAGAGGGGGAGAAGAAGACGACAGATGGACCAAAACTGGACGCAATACTCCAGGTGTGGCCTTACCCGTGCCAAATAGAGGGGAATAATCACTTCCCTCGATCTGCTGACAATGCTTCTATTAATGCAGCCCAATATGCCGTCGGCCTTCTTGGCAACAAGGGCACACTGCTGACTCATATCCAGCTTCTCGTCCACTGTAATCCCCAGGTCCTTTTCTGCAGAACTGCTGCTTAGCCAGTCAGTCCCCAGCCTGTAGCAGTGCATGGGATTCTTCCATCCTTCACATACGTCCCATCCCTTATCAGAGCCATGTACTACATTGGAGGAAATGCTAGAGAGCTCTCTTTTCCAGGAGTGGCTGCAGAGAAAATCCCCCGTGCAGAGGTGGCTGAGGGGCACCCAGTATGTTATAGAAATAGCAGGCTACAGGTGGAAGTGGCAGATTCAGCTGAAGAATTGATGGTCATTTTCCTACCCCACCTCAATCTACCTCCTTAAGAGCGGAGGACTTACCCCATAGGAAGCGTATGGGTGGGGGTCCCAGATTCCCAGGGGAGCTGGGGGAGATGGAGTGAATGTGGGGGTGCAGATATCTCCCCCCCAATAAAGTGCCTGAATCCCCCAGCTGCTATCGGGGGCAGGAGGAGTGACTACATTTGGAGCAGGTGAGACACTGGGCTGGAAGGTGAGGCAGAAAGCAGAGTGGCAGCTTCTCAGACAGGTGCGTTAGCCAAGAGCCCACCAGGGCCCAGAGCGTTCCCATCCCAGCACCGGGCATCAGCAGCAATAGGACGACGTTGCAGCAAGGAAGCAAAGGAAGAATCCTCAGGGTAAAGCCAGCTGCTGGGCGTGGAGGGACAGACACCAGCCCTCGCGGAGTCATTTCCACTTCACTTCCCTTCCTTCTCAGACCATTCCTTGTAGCTGCTTTCGTAGTTACGGGCCCTGCAGAGACAGGAAGTGACATATGGATCAGAATGAGAGATGGGAGGGACTATCCACAGCTAGATGGACCCGCTGCCTCTGGAGTGGAAGAGACAAACCCAGCCCTGTGACTGCTCATGGGCCAGAAACCCAAGTGGGACCAGAACATCAGAGGCGGAGCTGTGCCCAGAACTTTGAGAAATAACCTGTCCCCAGCACAGGGTCATACGGATGAATTTGAAGGGTCCCTGAGGAACCAAGGTAGCTGTGGGAACATTCCCTATGGGGTTAGAGCATAAGAACATAAGAACGGCCGTACCGGGTCAGACCAAAAGTCCATCTAGCCCAGTATCCGGTCTACCGACAGTGGCCAATGCCAGGTGCCCCAGAGGGAGTGAACCAACAGGCAATGATCAAGTGATCTCTCTCCTGCCATCCATCTCCATCCTCTGACAAATAGAGGCTAGGGACACCATTCCTTACCCATCCTGGCTAATAGCCATTAATGGACTTAACCACCATGAATTTATCCAGTTCTCTTCTAAACACTGTTATAGTCCTAGCCTTCACAACCTCCTCAGGTAAGGAGTTCCACAAGTTGACTGTGCGCTGCGTGAAGAAGAACTTCCTTTTATTTGTTTTAAACCTGCTGCCTATTAATTTCATTTGGTGACCCCTAGTTCTTGTATTATGGGAATAAGTAAATAACTTTTCCTTATCCACTTTCTCCACATCACTCATGATTTTATATACCTCTATCATATCCCCCCTTAGTCTCCTCTTTTCCAAGCTGAAGAGTCCTTGCCTCTTTAATGTCTCCTCATATGGGACCCGTTCCAAACCCCTAATCATTTTAGTTGCCCTTTTCTGAACCTTTTCTAGTGCCAGTATATCTTTTTTGAGATGAGGAGACCACATCTGTACGCAGTATTCGAGATGTGGGCGTACCATCGATTTATATAAGGGCAATAATATATTCTCAGTCTTATTCTCTATCCCCTTTTTAATGATCCCTAACATCCTGTTTGCTTTTTTGACCGCCTCTGCACACTGCGCGGACATCTTCAGAGAACTATCCACGATGACTCCAAGATCTTTTTCCTGACTTGTTGTAGCTAAATTAGCCCCCATCATATTGTATGTATAGTTGGGGTTATTTTTTCCAATGTGCATTACTTTACATTTATCCACATTAAATTTCATTTGCCATTTTGTTGCCCAATCACTTAGTTTTGTGAGATCTTTTTGAAGTTCATCACAGTCTGCTTTGGTCTTAACTATCTTGAGCAGTTTAGTATCATCTGCAAACTTTGCCACCTCACTGTTTACCCCTTTCTCCAGATCATTTATAAATAAGTTGAATAGGATTGGTCCGAGGACTGACCCTTGGGGAACACCACTAGTTACCCCTCTCCATTCTGAGAATTTACCATTAATTCCTACCCTTTGTTCCCGGTCTTTTAACCAGTTCTCAATCCATGAAAGGACCTTCCCTTTTATTCCTTGACAACTTAATTTACGTAAGAGCCTTTGGTGAGGGACCTGTCAAAGGCTTTCTGGAAATCTAAGTACACTATGTCCACTGGACCCCCCCTTGTCCACATGTTTATTGACCCCTTCAAAGAACTCTAATAGATTAGTAAGACACGATTTCCCTTTACAGAAACCATGTTGACTATTGCTCAACAGTTAGCTAGGAATTACTCTGTCCTCTCTCTCAGTAGCTAACCAAGACTTTGTCTCTGTGGCCTTGGTGAGAATCTGGAGTACCACCATCCCCTCCAGTGGGTTTACTCCAGAATACACCAGTATAAGCAAGATCGGTGCTGAGGGATATCTGAGCCCTCACCTTCTCCACCCGACCCACTGATTTCTCTATTAATAACCCTATACGTGAGAGCTTAGGGGGGCGCTCAGAAGGGCTGGAGTCCATAGGACCCAGGGCATTTTAAGCACCTACACCCCTTGCCTCCAAACCCACAGAGCCCATGGTACGTTCACAATCTCCCTGAGGGTCTAGTGCCCCATGGTACAAGAGCCCAAGGTGGAGGGGCAGGCTCACTTGGCGTAGCCAAGGGTTATGGCGATCTTTGTGGCCTGAGCCACTCTCCTGCCCCTCTGGCAGTAGAAGATCAAGTTCTCGTCATCCATCCGTGGCTTGTCCATGCCATATTTCATCTTAAACGTCTCAGGGTCCATCTTCAGGGCTTCCTCGACTTCTGCCACTGGGTGGGGGAAAGAGAGAGAGATGATCGCAATCAGCAGTGTTGGTGTATCACATCTCCACTAGATGGGGATGTGACACTAGCTAATGGAGTTACTCCTTTAGCTCAAGTGGTAAAGGTCTGTATCTTGATGCTGAAGTTGCAGAGTTAAACCCTGATGATGATGATTGTGGGCGACTGCTACACTGCTCCATAAATACAGGCGATGATGCTCTTATGTTTATGCATGCAAGTCCCACGTTCTTTATAAAGGGACACAAGCTACCACTTTTCCCACTCCTGAAATGCAGCACCTTCTGTGGTGGAACACAGCAAATGAGCAAGACACGGAAACTCTGCACGTCCATTTAGAACAGGAAGTGAAGTAGAATCCTGCATCCATTTAAAACCACCAAGGTAGTTTAAGGAAGGAGAGAATTCCCCAAGCTGGAATTCGGCCAGGGTTACACCCTATTAGGAGTGCTAGTAATAATGCAGAATTCAGGCCTGTATTTTTGCCTGAGATAGAATTTTAGATTTGTTTGCTCATTTAATTTTTGATACATTTATATTCTTACTAATATGTGTAAACAAAGGACAGACACTGTGCATGTTGCTTCTGCCTAGCCAGATACGTTTGTTAGTATAATGGGAACAGATAAGAACAGTTGAAGTGTTACTGGGTATAATGAAAGTATAATATAGGAGTGCACATGTTAACACTGCCTCAACCTCTATCTTAAGGGAAGGTCAAACAACCCGTTGGGAAGGGCAGGAGGGGATTGGGGGGAAGGTATAACACACTAAAAGGCAAAAAAAAAAAAAAAAAAAGTGCACCTGTTCCTGACTGTACCACAACCTCACTCCTTACCCCTCCCATGGGATACAAAAGAGGTGGGACCAAACCCCCAGACTCATGACCCCCAAAACGGAACATGACCATCAATTGTAAGGGGGGGGGGACCCCAAGCGTGCATTGCAGGTATAATGCTGCCTGCTAAAGTGGGGAGAGAACGGAACACTGGGGAACAAGGCTCTGCAGTGTCAAAGTTATTGACATGCTGCCTTAAAACCAACCCCAATAAACATCACATTGCCTGCACTTCGGACTTCTGGTCTTCTGCTTTCTGTCTGTGGGACAAGAACCAGGGGAGGGGGTGAAGGGAAAGCCCTCTACACACCCATCTGCTTGTGCACACGTAGGGTCTTCATTGATCCAGCTTTGGTCTCATGTCACTTCCCCAGCACACTGGAGAGCAGGGAAGAAAGAGCGCCCCCTGCTGAGTTACTAATTCCACTTTCTCCAGGGCTCTAGTGCTATGTATCAGGAACGATGGGCCTGGAGTCCTTGCAGCTGACCTGGGGCTGGCTGGCTCAGCCCTCAGGCAGGCTAATGAGCCCAGCTGGGCTGTGGCAGAGTCGCCTGATTGGCTCTTCCATTGGCTGCAAGGAGACTACGGAGCTGCATTTAAACTCAGCGGCAGGTCGCTGACTCCTCCATGCTTCTGCCTGCAGCTGCGATCACTCCTGTGCCCGCCTTGTTTCCAGTCCTGCTCCAGCCCTGCTCAGTTCCTGACTCCAGCTTTGACCCTTGGCTCTGACCGCTCGGCCTGACCGCTCATGCCCTGGTCTGTGACACTACATGTTGCCCTCTGCAGTGGGGGGGACGCTCCCTCTAAGTGCAATCGAAGCCCTGGTTGCTGGCACCCACAGCAAACCCTCACCTGGAATATTGACCGAGTTGGCGATATGGCCGTTCGCCACCTCCTCTGGCAACCGCACGTCGATAATCCGAGCATTCCCGCTGTCGACCAGCGCTTTCATGTCCTTGTGGGAAATGATGTTTCCTTTGTGGAAAGCAGAAACCAGCAGTCACTTCTTCCGCTCCCCCAGCAAGCCTTCGCCCCCAGCAACCAGGGGCAAACCCCTCTGCTCCCCCAATCACAGGGACGGAGAGTCGGGGGGTCATCCACAGGCTGCAGCAGATCAGCCCTTGCAGCCCCTCACATGGTCTAGTCTCCTCCCCGTGTGAGATGATTCCTAGCTACACTGAGGCCCTGTACACTGCTCTCAGTGAGAAACTGAACTTTACACCACCAGGGCCAGTGCCGTATAAAAGGGCCTTTGTCATATCTGTCAGAATTCTGATTTACACAATCTCTTGGGCAAAACTGGAATTACATTAAACCCAACCAACTTAAGTTTAAGTATTTTGGGAGTTCAGGGATTGTACGGCACTTCTCTTGGAGGATGGCCTTGACTAACACAATTTCTGGACGATATTAGAAACTTCAGGGGATGTTTTGGGACAATACATGGGAAGTGGATTTCCCAGGAAATACTTGGAGGCTGAAGGAAATGCAAACGACCCACCTCCATCTATCCTTTAGAACAGTGATTCCCAAACTTTAACAACCTGTGAACCCCTTTCACTAAAATGTCAAGTCTTGCGAACCCCCTCCTAAAAATGAATATTTCCAGGAATTTTCTCCTTTACCTGAGTATAAATTATAAAAGCAGTGATCTTGGAAATATAAAATTTGTTTTTATGGCATGCTTATTACACACTATTTATTATTTATCATTACAGCATGTTTATTACATTATGAAAACAGCAACACTCTTTCAAGATCTCACTTTCATAGCTTGTATCACTTTGAATAAGCCTGTTATAAGACAAGGCTCCTATGTTTCATCAAGGAGCATCAGATGTGAAACAGCAGGAAGGTACTGTATTTAAGAAGCCAACTCAAAGAGTTCCTCCTACACAAGCATTCAGATCTTGAGCAGTCCAGGCAAACAATGCATGTTACAACAAAGCTTAAACTTGTTCTTCATAATAATTTTAAAAACAATACTAGCTGCCTATTTAATTTAAAAAAACAGCAAAAAATATCCACCTCCCTTTCCATTTCTTATAAGGAGTCTTGAAGTTTAAATCTCCTCAGTGTGATAGATATGCTTGCTTTATCTACTTAGGTCTTGGAAGTCCAGGGGCTCCGGGCTACTGGCCCTGTGCTGCTCGGGATCCCTGGGGACAGCTCTGCCTGCCATTAGGGTATTCCCCCCCCCCCCGAGAACCCCCTGTAACATTTCGCGAACCCCCAGGGGTTCACAAACCCCAGTTTGGGAACCACTGCTTTAGAAGCTGCACTTGGAGCAGAGATCGTGTTGTCTGGTGGATTATCTGTTCAAGGTCACTTCAAAGAACCCAACTGGATAAAGGAGTGACTCTCAGTGTTCTCTTCTGAACAGAGAGTGGGATGAACTTGACACCGCAGGGAAACCCCTGGGCGGGGCTGGGAAGGGCTGCTCCTACCAAAGCCTACATTGGAGGGGGTGATCTCTGGTAAGCTTATTAGCAGGCGTTTAGGTTTTTTAATTGTTTTTTCATATGTTTTCTCTGCAACACTTTTGCCTCAAAAATTAATAGGCTCATGTAGGAAGAACTGCAGTGCCTAATTAGCGCCAGGGCTTGCCAGGGCTGAGCCCCGGCATCTCCGGGCCTGGCAGTTCAGAGCCCCGGCATCTCCGGGCTTGCCTCATGAGTTATGAAAGTAAAAAAAAAAAATTGCTTGAGCCAACTTCCCCTTTGCCAGGTGGGTGTTCGACCTGCCCCCTGCCCTGGCCCCGGCCCACCCCTACACCACCCTCACCCTACCCCCTTCCCCAAAGTCCCCGCCCCCATTCCACCCCCTTCCCCCAAGTCCCCACCCTGCCTTTTCTCCGCCTCCTCCCCGCTCCGCCCCCTCCCTCCCGGAAAGTCCAAAGCACCGCCAAACAGCTGTTAGGCAGCAGGAAGCGCTGGGAGGTAGGCAGAGGAGTGGGGACACAGTGCACTCAGGGGAGGAGGAGGCGAGGAGAGCTTGGCTGCCAGTGGGTGCTAACCACCCGCTAGTTTTTCACCATGGATGCTCCAGCCCCAGAGCACCCACGGAGTCAGCGCCTATGAGCCCTGGCATTTCATTACAAATTAAGCACTGAAGAACCATGCGGTAACTTATAATTGTAGCAATTCCACTGTTATTAGTCTCTGAGGGGAAAGCCAGCAGGCCTGCTTGGGCAGACTAACACAACACAGGGAAGGCAGGGAGCTGCAGCAGCCTGGAGAGACCTCAGCCAGCAAGGAGAGAGACCCATGTCTCCACCCTAGAGAGATGACAACCGGGGGAGCTGCAAGTCAGACCGGGTACCCTTGCTGGGCCAGTGAGGTGCAGGTGCCCTGAACTGACACAAGAATCAGGCCCCTTGTCTTTAGTAGGAGTCACTCATGGGCAAAATCCGGCCCCTATAAGGCAACAGCAGAGCCGGGTTATTCCTTTAACCATTGATTTTCCAGACACAGGATTCATTTGCTCCTGACATGCTGGAGCAGGGTTCAGGCTGTGCAAGACACCGGGGGGGGGGGGTGCGCGCCAAATTCTGCTCTCGTTCACACACTGTAAACTCTGACTGCTGCGGGCTGTATTCAAGGGCACACAGAGAGAGAGAGAGAGAAAGAGACCTGGATACAGAGCATGGAAGTGAATTTTCCCCACTGCTGGCCCTGGACCTGTAGACACGGCCGAGTCCAGTACTGAGGCTTATTGGGGGGAGATCTCCCAGCATTGCTCTAGCACCTGCAGCTTTGTCTAGACGAGGGGGAAAGGTTTAAAAAAGGCACGGGGGTAGCTCAGCCGATTTGAAACCCCACCCAGTGTGGATGTAGCTTACCACCTCCACAGTCACATCAGCAGGTCGTGCTGTAGTGTAGCCCTTGTCTAGCCAAGGGGCTCTGTCTACACACAAGAGTTGTCCCAGTTTAACGATGTCAGTACAGGAAAGGGAATAAGTCACCCCAGTCTGAGGCACCCTCACACCAGTATAACTGCATCCACAACTGGGATTGTGCCAGAATGACTATCTGTAAAAATAAAAATCACATCCCCACTCCCGCACCGCCTCACAGCAGAGTTATACCAGGACGGATGCTGTGTAGATAGGAAAAAAACCCACTGTTTTCCCTATTGAGTTTAACCCCAACTGAAAACCCCATTTGGCACCAATGTAGACAGTCTAAAGCCTTCAGCTCAGTTTGAATAGGTCGAGTTACAGTCTCAGCTTTAACTCAACCAGTTCAGCATCTAGGGTCATGGGAGGGGCTGAGTGCAAGAGGAAGAGGGCAGCTCCAGGGAACGGGGGCTGACGGCACGGTAGCTTTTCAGAGGAGGGGAGGGTTGGAATGCTTGTCATCGGAACTGGGCCCAGCAAACACACCTATCCCCAACTTCAGTCACTCCCAATCCCAGGGTGCACTAGGCTAGGGCAGGAGCCTCCTCCGGGTCTGTACCGAGGCCCAGCTCCGAAGGTCACGTAGGAGGCAGGATACGCCAAAAACCACTTGTCGGCTCTCAGGAGACTCCATTCTCTGCGAAGGTTGCTCTTTTAGCAGGGCAGCCCAATGGGCTTCTGGTTCCAGGCTCTCCCCAGCCCTTGCAGCAAAGCACATGCCTGTTTTCCCATCAAGACGCTTGGGCACTGTCCAATCTTTAATCTATCGCAGCCAGTACAGGGAGTAGTTGCAGGAGGCCGGGGAAGGGGCAGTAACACCACCGGCTATTGTAAGCTTGCAAGTGACTTCCAAAGAGCCCAGTGCGGACGTGCGCACGCAACCACCCACCCACACGCAGGCTCTGCAAGTCCCCATTTCCTTACTGGCGTCCAAGTGGATGGCTTCCGATTTCTGAGTGGTCCCAACGTTGTTCTGAGCCTCGCAAAAATTATCCCCCGTGTCGAAGCTGGTTACGGGCTCATTCATCTGGAGTGGGAAAGAAGGCGTGAGGGAGGCATAGACAGAGGCGTAAACTCCCCACGAGTCAAGCAGCCCCCTGCCCCGTGCATACCAGCACTCCTGTCTTGGTGTCGATCGCGTAGCAGGAGTTCCTGAATTTCTCGTTGATCTTGGGGTTGGAGGTCATAAGGACGTCGTACCTGTAGCATTGGCAGGTAGGAGGTGGAGAGCCATCTGTTTCCATGCATGTCAGCACAAGGCAAAGAGGCACATGTTACAGATGACCCTTGAACCCACCGCTGTGACCCCCTGCCCTAAACACACCCAAGACGCGGTCATCTGCATTTGTTAAATTGCGTTTAGTCTAATCCAGTCAGTCATGGGTTAATAGAGGACCGGCTAAGTGACATGAAGGCAAACAAATGGCCAGCTCATTTTAAGTGAAGTAAGTGGTAAGCAGCATCCATGTCTAGCTTGATAGTCCGTTGACTCGTGAACTAAGTCAGTGGCTGGGCCCCCTTCCATTGACAGGGCTTTCTTGGCACTGCTCCAGGGCTGATCAGTGACGTTCCAGAGCTCAGGCCAGTGTAACTGTCATTCCCCGACAACGCACCTTTAATTGCGATGGGGAAGGAGTGAAAAGCGGTTCCTTCCTGACCCATGCAGAGATCCTGTGCTGCCCTGAAGCTTGATTATACTCATGTCAGCACAACTGCAAATAGGAGTGGACTTTTCTTTAAAATCCAGCCACACTATTGTCTGGATCTCCTGGGACACATTCCACAGAGAGCAGCAGTTCCTTGCGTGGGTTCTGCACCAGCTGCCCTTTAATTCAAGAGAGGATTAATGGCACTCACTGGGCTGGCTCTTCCATTGCCCTGCTCCCTGGGCAGTCATTTACACCACAATAAAATGGGTGTGGAATGCAACTAAATCAGAGCAGCTCTCGGTGTTCTGGTGCAAACGACTGTACGAAGAGCAGGGAGACAGAATCAGGTGCCCGGCGTTCAACATAAATGGCAAGTGCACATGGGGAGAAGTGTCATGACCAGAAATTAACGCTTTGACTACGAGCCCTGCTGCTGGCAGTAGCCACCCTGCTGACAGGTGAAAGGTGCGATGCTGGCCGTGTGGGTGAAACCAGTGTCCCTCCCACTTTGATGGAGCAACTTGTCGAAACAAAATGTTTGACCAAAACTGCTGCAATCCTGAAGGAAGGAAACAGAGTTTGGTCCAACACTGGGCTCCCATTCGGTGACTGATTTCGCAGCGCTGGTGAAAGGTGCTAGACTGACAGCATTTGTGAGTGAGGCTCTGGGTACGGCCACAGAACAGGCACTGTAAAAGTAGTGCAATCTTCCCCCCCTAATCTTTTGCCAGGGACCTCAGCCCAGCCATGAAGGGACCATTTCTGGGGTGAGGACAGTCTCCATTGGTTTCTGCAGACAATACACCCAAGGTTCAGATTGGTGCTGACAGTGAGTCTTCAAGGTGTGAAAAAGTGGACTGACAGCACATCTGTATGAAGGGGATCTCTGCTTAAATGCCATTCGCATGTAATGCAAGATAAGCATGGACTTGCCCACGTCAGCAGGGGGAACAGTTACAGTGTCAGACTTCCTGAGTGCGTGTTACAGAAATAACAGTGCCCCCATGTAGCTAGGATTGTTTCTTCTTTGCCACATAATGGGCTATGCATTTACCTGTGCGAGGCAGTCCTCGAGAACCAGTTGTGTTTAACGGTTCTGAAGATGCGGAGCCAACAGAACTGGAGGCTTTTGAAACCATTGGATAATCTGGGCATTAGGCTTTCCCCAGGGCCCCCCTTCGAACCTGGCTAGCCTGACTGGATTACAGGATACTTGCCACTGCCCAAAGCAGCCTTATTCCATGGCTCTATTCCAGCAGGACTGACGCTGCTCTCAGGAAGGCCCTAAAGCTCCATTCATGCGCCGCTCTGGCCCTGCAGGTCCGTGGTCAGGGGACATGGGTGAGAATTTCAGAGAACCAGGTTTAGACGATTGAGGCTTCCCTACAGTCTAAGTCCAATGTGGAAAGAGTCTTGTTTCAGTGACCTCAGGCTAGTTTGCTATCCACTGATGATGCCGTGGTGTGCGGAGAGCAACATTGTTCAAATAAGCCATTGGACTCTTAGTAGGGAAAAATAATACCCTCCTTGCGGCAGGAGTCAGTGGGGAGGTTCCCCGGTCTGTGCCACGCAGGTTAGAAGTTCATAGTGCTTCCTTCGAATCTTAAACTCTATGAAAACACACTCCTTGCCCACAGTTAGCAACATGCCCCCAGGGGCCCCCTCTCTCCGAGACTAGAAGGCCTGGAACTTTAGCCATGGCAACCGGTCCCAAGTTGTAATTACAGAAAGGCAATAGTACCTTGGACGATGAGGTCAACTTCTGACTTATTTAGTCGGCCAATGCCCCCGCTCCCAGTCCAGAGGACCTCGCAGATGTACTTCCCCATGTCCTTCCGAGTCACCGAAGTGAAACGAATCCCCGTGGCTGTGAACTGAGCACGGTCTTTGTAGGGGTCTGCAGAGAAAGGGGAGACAGTGAGAAGCTGAGAGCACTTGGAGGTGGAGGAATCCAAGTGAGAGCCAGAACAGGCTGCTGGTGTGGAGAAGGGGGGGAAGGGCAGCCCCAAGAACCAGCCTCAGAGCAGAGAGCACGGTAAGGAGAAGAGCTGATTAAATGGGATTCAGTTCAAATACAACAAGAGGTCTCCCCATTGCAAAAGGAAGCTACATGCCCCTATGTCCAATAGCCAAGCCAGCCCAATCACAGCTGGCCGGGGGATGGAGGGGTTTGTTGCAGGGTTTAAGGAATGGGTTCTGTTATGCTGTGCTGCTGGCAGATATGAACTAGTTAGTAAGGAGGTTATTCCACCCCATTTCTTTCCTCGTAGCTTTTCCCACGAGTGCTCAGTGCTTTTAAGAAATGAGTTAGCAGTGGGAAAGCTGATTCCAGGCAAAGCAATCTAGAACGCTGTGTGTGGTTACACCAGTCACATTAAAAGACTGTTCTCAAACTGTTCAGCTGATATGGCTGAGCGACAAAGGGGTCTGCAGAAGGCGAGGAACCCATCTGCTAGGACAGAGGACACAAAATGGCTGGTTGGTTCTCGCCTGTCTTCGTAACACCTCAGCACATCTGTACACCACAGCTCAGCCATGGTAGCATCAGTGCATGCTG
The DNA here is from genome assembly GCF_028017835.1 of Emys orbicularis. Taxonomy (NCBI): domain Eukaryota; kingdom Metazoa; phylum Chordata; order Testudines; family Emydidae; genus Emys; species Emys orbicularis. Next base: position 16,123,286 of record NC_088702.1, read on the forward strand.
GGATTCCTGAAACACCTACCCCAGAGGGTCCAGCTCGGTTACTAGGAGAAGGCGCTTCTGGCTAATTTCCAGATGTGAAGCACTGCATTGTGGGAAAGTAGCTGAATCGGGGTAACTGCTGCCAATGCCTGTGGCTTCCTGCCCATATTGAGAAGTTACGGACTGAACTGGTTCAGAAGGACCCAAGCTAAAGACCTCACTTCGGATCAGGGTGGATAAAAATCAATGATTAAAAAAAAGTCTCATTTAAATTGGATACAGAATTATTTTCAAAAATAAACCTATTTAAAAATAAATTTGAAATTATTACAACCTGTATTAAGGCCAAACTTACTATAGTCTATTAAAATAATTTAAATTAAATTTTTTTTAAAAAGGAACAGTATGTTCACTGCTGAAGTTTTAATGAAAGTCTGAACTGGTGGAAGTCACTGGCTAAGGTCTTGAAACCAGAGTTTACTGACATGCTGAACCAGCTTTGGACTGCACATGCAGAAGAAGCTACTGCTGAGAGAATTTTTTTCCCTATTTTCAGTTTATTAACTAATTCATCTGAATGAGTCGTTCATTCATTAAACCGATTGGGAGCTGAAAAAGCAGAAAAGCTTGTTTTCTTCTTGCAGACTATGAATAAAAAGTAGATGTAAGAGAATGAGATCTACTAGCTCTAAAATCTTGCCATGGTGACCAGAAACAATCAGTTCAATTCACTAAAGTTATACTTTGTTTAATAAATTAGTTTTAAATGCTAAACATACTGTCAAACTTTTCTTATTTATCCAGTGCACGTAAGGTGGTTTTATTTAACTGCTTAAAAAACGTTTAAATGCTGAGTTTGTGCCTTTTTATTTGAATTCCGATCTCCAGAGTTTGACACAAATCAATCACAATAAAAGTTAAATCAAGTAAATAAGAAATGCATAATTCCCCATTTTCAAACAATAAAAAATGTAAACTTTAAGAATTTGAAGAACTGTATGTTAAGCTATATAATTGCTTAACTAAATGTGGATCCACCTGCTTAGCAAAGAGCACCAGCAAACTTGGGGTAAAGCTATATTTAGTTGCAATTGAACACATTTTAATGAATATCAATTACTAAAAATCAATGCTTCTTTAGGAAAATAACCGGGGCTGGAGGAAGCCTCCCAATTCAATGGGTGAACTATACTAAGCTACTGAGGGGGCACCAACCACCTGCAGCAGCACCCCAGCACTAAAACCTTAATCCCGGCCCTGGTGTGGTGGAGCAGGCTGGAGAGTGAGTCTGCCCCCCACACATCCCCACAGCTAGGGTTGTCAACTTTCTAATAGCAGAAAACCGAACACCCCTGCCCCACCCCTACTCCAACGCCCTGCCCGGCTCACTCCATTCCCCCTCCCTCCCTCTCCCCCACCCTTGCAGGGGGTTGGGGTGCAGGAGGGGGTACGGGCAGGGATGAGGGCTTTGGGGCACTGGAAGGGGCTCCAGGCTGGGTCAGGGGGGTGGGATGCAGAAGGGGTGAGGGCTCCAGGATGGGATGGCATCCGGAAATGCCAGCCTGTCGGATCCGCAACATGCTCCGCAGCCGGAGACCCCCACTACCTCTCCTTCGATGGGGTCGCCTTCGATTTCCAAGGCACCTGCACCTACATCCTGGCCAAGACCTGCACCAACACCGGGAACCTGACATTCTTTGCCGTGAAGGTGGAGAATGTGCCCTGGGGCAATGGGAAGATGTCTGTCACCAAGCTGGTGTCCTTGGAGGTCTACGGGCTCACGCTCACCCTGCTGCAGAACAGGAAGGGGCTTGTCATGGTAAGTCCTGCTCAAGATGTTCCCAGGGGGCTGAACCCTGCAATGGGGCAGCCCCACTGATGTGGCAATGCAAGGAGCACTTGTCTCCTGGGTCACTCATTAGGAGCGCGCAGGCAGGAGGGGTCAGACACTCAGGTTCTGATCCTGACCTTATTGGCACCAGGGCCAATCCAGAGGCATCCCGCTGAAGAAAGCAGAATCGCTATGGATTTTCTCTGGGACAAGTGAGATCGGAATCCTGCCCTCAGCTCATTGCGCTCAGTGGATGATTGCAGAGTAAGCCCAGGGAACTGATATCAGAATCAGGCCCTGATGCCATTACACTGGAAGAGGTGACCCTGGATTTACCTTGGGGTCAGTGAAATCAGAAGTGACCATAACATAATTGAGTTCAGTGGAGTCACTACAGATTTGCCCAGGTGTCACTGAGACCCTATCTTGTGCCCATAACCCACCCCTACAGCATCCACTCCCCCGACTCACAGGGAATGCTCCGTCTCTTCCATGTGGACGGGGCGTCTCACAACCTCCCTGTGGTCGTGACCGATGGGCAGCTCCAAGCATATCAGCATGGTGGAAACGTGCTGGTGCAAACAGACTTCGGCCTCACTGTGAGCTATGACCTGGTTTACCACGCCAGAGTCACCATCCCAGGGAACTACCAGGGCCAGACGTGCGGCCTGTGCGGGAACCACAACGGGCGTTGGGACGACGAGTTCCTGCTCCCCGATGGAAGGGCGGCCCCTAACGTGGCAGCGTTCAGTTCTGCCCGGAAAGTCCCGATCCCGGGGGTGGCCTGTGAGGATGGATGCACCAGGAACAGCTGTCTGGTCTGCAAGGAGATGAAGAAGGACTTCTTCAAACAGCGCAAATACTGCGGGTTGCTCACGGTGCCCGATGGCCCCTTCGCCACCTGCCACAGCACAGTCAGCCCCACTGTGTATTTCAACAGCTGTCTGTATGATCTGTGCCTGGGCAATGGGGACTCCCAGGTCCTGTGCCAGAGCATCCACAGCTACGTGACAGCCTGCCAGGAGTTCCGGGTCACCGTCCAGCCCTGGAGGAGCACCTCCTTCTGCAGTAAGTGCCGTGATGCTGGTGTAGCACAAGGGCCTGTCCCACTCGCTCCCCTCCCTCTGCAGGTATCTAGGTATCTCATTCCAGGCCGCTGGGCTTCTTGAGAGACTCCTTTGGGTGGGAACCAACAACTTCATGTTCCGTTATAAAGGTGACCTGATCCTCTCGTCCCTGTTAGATTCTCCTCTCCTTCATGTCTGTCCCTCTAAGGTGTGGGGTGAGATCTCTCCAGCCATCAATTACTTCTCTCTCTGCTTTAGCTCTGAGCTGCCCGGCCAACAGTCACTACAAGCTGTGCGCCGACCTCTGCACCACCACCTGTGCCAGGATCACCGATGCCAGGAAGTGCCCAGACACCGGCGCCGAAGGCTGCCAGTGCGATGATGGCTTCCTCTTTGATGGCCAGGGCTGCGTGCCTCTGCAGATCTGAGGGTGCTTCAAAAAGGGGATATATTACAAGGTACTGCCCCCTGCTGGGGTATTAAATCCTATCCGTTCGCTTCCTCCATGCCCTGCTCTCATCAGCCATGTTGGATCAGACCGTTGTCACTTGCCAATGGCAATACATGAATCTCTGTAGAAAGGCGAAAGGCACTAATGGTGCAAGGCTTGTTCCATGAACCGTGTCCCTGCAAGGGCAGTGGAGTCTAGGGGTTGGAGCAGGGAGCTGGGAGTCAGGACTCTTCGGTTCTCTCCCCAGCCCTGGGAAGGCAGTCATGCTGTTATACTTAGAAAATGAAAACCAGCAGGATCTTATTCAGGGAATAAGGCAATAGTAGGGGATGTAACATTACAGTAGTTGTGGGGGACCATCCGGAAAATATGTCATACCAATGGTAAGCTGTTATCTGTCTCTCTGCAGTGGCAATTCTTAACATATCCCTGTTTGTATTCATAATATGGATGGTTCGGTTTCCCACATTCCCTTTTGTTTGTTCTAGGAACTGTGTTACCTCTTTACCTTTTAATAGGTGATTGGTGAATTCCTGCCATTCAATATCAAGATTGACAGAGAATTCAGCTAAATCAGTGCTCACAGTAAGATGAGATTTTTCTGGCTGTGGTAGATAGTAAGTGTGATTATTAACTAACATGGCCCCCTCCCCACAGGAGCTGCACCCCAATGGCTCTAACCGACATGGCTTCCCCCCCCCCCCCGCAAGAGTTGCTCACTAACAGCTCCAACCAACACAGCCCCGTCCCCCACAGGAGCCGCTCCCTAATGGCTCTAACCAGCGTGGCCCCCTCCCCCACAGGAGCCGCTCGATAACGGCTCCAACCGACGCAGCCCCCTCCCCCACAGGAGCTGCTCCCTAACGGCTCCAATGGACGCAGCTCCCTCCCCCACAGGGGCCGCTCCCTAATGGCTCTAACCAATGCAGCCCCCTCTCCCTCAGGAGCTGTTCCCTAATGGCTCCAGCTGACACAGGCCCAGCATTGCCAGTCTTGTGTTTTTTTCACAAGTGCCGGGGTTTTGCCGGGGGGCTGGGGCTTGTCTGGTGATGGCGCGAGAAGCTCCAGGCCCCTGGTGAAGTCCAGCCCCGCTGGGAGCCAGCAAAGTCGCTCCTCTCCGCTCACCGCTCTGATTGGGGGAGCAAAGAGTCCAGCTGCCCAGGGTGGTGCCGCTCCCTCCCTTCCCCTGTCCCATGAGCAACGGGATGGGACAGCTCCTATGCTCCTCCCCCACCCACAGCACCCACCCTGGGAAGGGGCAAATGGGGGTGAGGAGCCCCAGGAGCTGCTCCCAACCCATTGCAGGCCTCCCTGGGACGGGAGGGAGAGGGGTGAAAAATCCCAGGAGGAGCAGAGGAGAGGCTGTGGGGGGCTGAGTTGAGCAGGTGGGAGTCTGGGATTGCTGGGGCGGAGGCTGGGGCTGAACTGACGGGGGATTGATGGAGGTGGGGGCTGGGGTGCTGAACTGAGGGGAGCTGTACTGCTGGGGTGGAGAATGGGGAGCTGAACTGGGGGTGTTGGACTGATGGGGATGTGGGCTGGGGTGGGGTGGGGGGGCTGGACCGATGGAGGGTGGGCAATGGGGGGTTACTGAGGTGGCTGAACTGATGGGGGGAATGGGTGCAGAGAGAATAGAAGGGGGAACTGGGGGACAGGATTAATTACTGCACAGGGGACAGGCAAATGTGGGGGTGACAGCTCCTGCAACAGGGACCAAAATCCCCTTCCCTTAGGAGAGTGGGCAACATGAATTGTCACAGACACGCACTGAGGTGGGCGGGAGAGTTCTAACATCAAAAGACAGGCCGCAATTCACAGTGCAGTCCTTTTAAAAGAAGCTCTTTATTTCTTGGGGCCGATTTCATGAGATTTAGGGTCTGACTCACAATTTTTGATCTCTTGAGATTGGCAATACCATAGACCCCTCCCCCACAGGGGTGGCTCCCTAAAGGCTCTAACCAGAGCCGTCCCCCTCCCCCATGGTTGGCCTCACCAATTCCTAGTCTTAGTCCTTTTGAAATCCCAATGAAATAGTTTTTCTTCAGTATTTGCCAATTTGTGACAATCAAAAGGCTTTGAAGAGATGGTCCAATTTCAATGATGTTCTGATGGAAACCATGCAAATTCCAAAACCCACCTGGTTTTCTCCCAGCTTGCTGACCTGGCTCTTTGGCATCTTGCCAGCAGGATTGCCTCAGAGCCGGGTCTCCATTTCCCTTCAGAGAAAATTTTGCAATTGATTAGATTTATTCTAAATTGGGACGGAACCAATTTTCGAAATATTGAAATCCTCCACCATAAAGAATTACTTTTCTCCAGCCAGTTCTATCTAACATGATGCTATAAACTATTTCTGGCTCCGATTTGGGACCAGATTCACTGAAAATTTTGGATGGGGCCCATTGCTAATCTGAGCAGAGGTCAGAATGAAATGTAAATGACTAGTGCCGTCGATTGTGACCTTTGCCCTTTCTTTCTCACCATGAAGGTGAATAACACCAGGGCCCACTTACCCATCTCCCTCAACAATGGGGCCCTTCGGCTCTATCAGAGCGACACCTCCCTCGTCCTCCACACCAACTTCAACCTCAGAGTGTCCTACGACTGGAACAAACACCTGAGGGTCACCGTCCCTAATGACTTCTCTGAGAGCCTGTGCGGTCTGTGCAGCAATTATAATGGGGACCCTTCCGATGACTTCTGGACCCCAGCCGAGGATCAGGATCCCAGTGCCATACTCCAGGAGCAAAACTGGGAAGTGGAAGATGAGGATCAGTTTTGCTGGCACAATTGCATTGGAGGTTGCAGACCCTGTGCCCCCAGCATAGCCAGAAAGTACAAGGAGGAGGCCTCGTGCGGCCTGATAACCAAGGTCTCAGATGGGCCCTTCAGCCAGTGCCACATCAAGGTGGATCCTACAGTCTACTTGGACAACTGCATGTACGATCTGTGCCACAACGACGACTACAGGAAGGCCCTGTGTGAGGTCCTGAAGGCCTACGTGGACGCCTGCCAGCTGGAGGGGGTCAGGATTGGAGAATGGAGGCAGCTGGCCAGATGCCGTGAGTACAGATTTGAATGCCAACATTATATAAACGGGTCTGGGGGTCAGCACTCCTGCATTCTATTCTTCTCCTTAGGAGGGAGTGTGGCCTAGTGCTTTGAGCAGTGGTTGGGATATGAGGACTCTTGGTTGTACTGTACCTACAGTATCTCTGCCTGTCTGTCTATGGTATTTCTAAGGTGGCTCTCACTGTGAATATATAACATCTGCCGATGACACATGGGAGTCTGAGATAAGTTGATGCCAATTTTTAAGTCAATCATCCCTTTATGGGCCTGATCCTTTAGGGTGCCAGGCACCTCCTGCAATGTGATGAGCATCATTGACTCTTCTTGAGGTGAGTGGGATTGGAGAGCTCTCTGTGCCCCATTAGAGATGTCCCTTTCTGTCTATTTTAAATTCTGCTTTTTCATGGAGAGAACTTGCTGCTAAATCTGTGGGTCCTTCACTCTCCAGCCATGGAGTGCCCCCTGGAGAACAGCCAGTACCAGCTCTGTGGAACAGCCTGCCCAGCCACGTGTGTGGACCAGTCAGTCCCCAGCAGCTGCCAAGACCCCTGCGTGGAAAGCTGCCAGTGTAAGGATGGTTTTGTGCTGAGCCAGGGCAAATGCATCCCACAGGGCAACTGTGGGTGCCAGTTTAAAGGGTGCCCCATGCCCCCAATGAGAGCTTCTGGATCGAAGAGGCATGTGGGACATGGTGCATGTGCAATGCAGCCACTAGACAAGTCGAATGTGTGGGTGCTACATGCAAACATTCAGAGAGATGCGGGCTAGTGAATGGCGTACGGGGCTGTTACCCTTCCAGCTATGCCATCTGCTCTGTGACAAGGAATCTGTGCTATGCCACCTTTGATGGACAGAGATACGACTTCCAAGGGCACCTGACACTACCAGCTCACGGCTCTGTGCGAGAAGGCAGAGGGACTGGTGGACTTTAAAGTCTACTTCCAGGAGAACAATACCGCTCCTGTACAGATCAAGGTTTATCAGATTAACCTCAGGGTCAGCAATCAATTCCCTGGGAAAGTCCTGGTGAGTTTCTCAAATTGTCTCTAATCTCTCTAAAACATTTGTGGAAAGTCACCTGTGTGATCCAGAAAAGTTGCAGACAGCGCATGGAAGGATTTTGAAATATAGGGTGAATTGTAACCACATTCTTCTATAAACAGGGAGCCAATGGAGATATTTAAGGACTGAGGTGATGTGGTTACACTTCAGATGTGTGAGAAGGTGTCTGAATCATAGGACTGGAAAGTACCTCGAGAGGTCATTAGTCAAGTTCCATGCAATCATGGCAAGATTAAGTATTACCTAGACCATTCCTGACAGGTCGTTGTGTAACCTGCTCTTAAAAATCTCCAATGATGGATATTCCACAACCTCCCTAAGCAATTTATTCTAGTGATTAACTACCCGGACAGTTAGGAAGTTTTTCCTAACGTCCAAACTAAACCTCCCTTGCTGCAATTTAAGCCCACGGCTTTTTGTCCTATCCTCAGAGATTAAGGAGAAAATTTGTTCACCCTCCTCCTTGAAACAACCTTTTATGTACTTGAAAACTGTTATCATGTCCCCTCTCAGTCTTCTCTTCTCCAGACTAAACAAACCCATTTTTTCAATCTTTCCTCATAGGTCATGTTTTCTAGATCTTTAATCATGTTTGTTGCTCTTCTCTGGACTTTCTCCAATTTGACCACATCTTTCCTGAAATGTGGCACCCAGAACTGGACAAAATATTCCAATTGAGTCCTAATCAGTGCAGAGTAGAGCAGAAGAATTACTTCTTGTGCCTTGCTTAAAACACTCCTGCTAATAGCAACAGTGTTACACTGTTCAATCATATTTAGCTTGTGATCCATTATGACCTCCAAAACCCTTTCTGCAGTACTCCTTCCTAGGCAGTCATTTCCATCTTCTATGTGTGCAACTGATGGTTCTTTCCTAAGTGGAGCACTTTGCATTTGTTACTCCTGGGGAAATTCTCGCATAATTTTGTATTTACCCACATAAAAAACATTTTCCTAAGAAGTGCTGCAGTTCTGCCTTTTTCCCACCAGAGGCCGCTGTGATACCAGAACAGCCAGCTGCTTTATGCCTGCTGTTATAGTGCCACAGCGGCCTCTGGTGTGCAAAAGTCAGAATTGCAGCACTTCTGAGGCAAAATGTATTTTATGCGGGAAAATACTAAATTCTATGGCCAGTGATGCAGAATTCCCCCATGAGCAGCACCTTGCCCGTGGAGCCAGTTTAGGACAGAGTGGGGCACACAGGGCTGCTGGGGGGTCACAGACTGGGATTCAGAATGACTTGTAGGGAGGACAGACTGGCACATGGGCTCAGGAGCTAGTTGGGTGACAGCGTTGAGCCTGGGGAGGGGGGAGGGAGGCTGCAGAGACCCGTGGGGATGAGGGGTTTGGGGATGGGGCAGATGTGCCTGACTGAATGGGAGAGGCTTGGGGTCATCCAGAGTCTGCATGGGGGAGGCTTCCCAATACCCTAACAATCCCACCCCCCATGAAGAAAAACCTCCCACCCACACCCAACACTCTCCAGTTTCACTCCTAGGTTCCTTCTCTCTCCCTGAGGTCCTCCGTTACCCCTGACTCCCCAAGCCTTTGCCCTGCTTCTGACAGGTGCAGGAATTACAGTTCTGTATTGTAATATAAATGAATTACACAAAGTTCTGTTTCAGAGTAGCAGCCGTGTTAGTCTGTATCCGCAAAAAGAACAGGAGTACTTGTGGCACCTTAGAGACTAACAAATTTATTAGAGCATAAGCTTTCGTGGGCTACAACCCACTGCATCTGAAGAAGTGGGTTGTAGCCCACGAAAGCTTATGCTCTAATAAATTTGTTAGTCTCTAAGGTGCCACAAGTACTCCTGTTCTTTTTACAAAGTTCTGTATGAATATGCCTAGTAAGGAATCTGTCAAAAACAACTTTGCCAGAATCTTTTCTTTTTTTTCTTCTTCTTTTTTTTTTTTTTTGGTCTATACATACTGACAGATATCTTGAAATAAATTACCAAAATAATTGAAACTGGCATGATTATATTGTGTTATTTTGACAAATAAGATATGCAGAATTTTGCAGAATTTTCAAACATTGTGGGCAGAATTTTTTATTTTTTGGCGCAGAATTCCTCCGGGTGTAATTTGTCCTTATTGAATTTTATCTTATTTATTTCAGACCATTTCTCCAGTTTGTCCAGATCATTTTGAATTTTAATCCTATCCTCCAAAGCACTTTCAATCCCTCCCAATTTGGTATCGTCCACAAACTTTATAAGTGTCCTCTCTATGCCATTATGTAAATCACTGATGAAGATATTGAATAGAACTAGATCCTTGCAGCCAAAACTGATCCTTGATATGCTCTTCCAGCTTGACTGTGATCCACTGATAACTATTCTCTGGGAACAGTTTTCCAACCAGTTATGCACCCACCTTATAGTAGCTCCATCTAGGTAGTATTTTCCTAGTTTGTTTATGAGAAGGTCACGCAAGACAGTATCAAAAGCCTTACTAAATTCAAGATATACCACATCTACCTCTTCCCTCCCATCCACACGTGTCCACACTGTCAGAGTGTGCTCTCACCCCCAATGGGGCACCTCCTTGTGGCTGCAGCTTGGAATTAGCTCTGCCTTTCTGAAGCCCCTGCCTGCGAGTGCTGACTGTATGACACGCTCTCTACCTGAACTCGATGGCTCCCTCCTGGTGGCTTGGCCCTCTGGCTAGGTCACTGTAGTTTCTCCTTTCTGGGAGGTTTGTGTACCGAGTGTCACCAACTGCCCCAGGCAGTCTTCCAATTCACTGCCCCTCTATGGTGCCACATCCCCAGTGGCTGGTAGGGGAACGTGGGCTCACCCTCATCTTTGGGTTCCAGCCCAGGGACCCTAAAACCAGCAGCTAAGGTCTACCCTGTCCCATGCCTTGTTTCTGTTTCCTTGGATTGCTTCCTATGTTGCCTCTATCAGTCTCCTTCTCTACCCTTCTCCGGCTACACCCTTCCCTCCTGGCCAAGACCCCCTCACCTCTCCCTAGCCTCAGAGAGTGACTGCAGACCTCCTCCCTGCAGCCCCCTTCTGCCCTAAGCTACCTTGCTTTATACCAACCCCACCTGTTCCTGTTCAGCTTCACTCTTTAATTAGTTCTCATTGCTCCCTGGCTCCTCCTCCAGGTGCATCTTAGGTGGTTAATTGGCCTGTCTAGCCACCTTAACCCTTTCAGGGGCAGGTGTGGGGTGAGCACTCCCTCACAGTGTCAATAGCATCCAGCAGAGGTGGGAACCTGGGGAGCTGGGGCTCAAGTAGGACAGAGAGGAGGGACCTGCAATAGCTAATGCCAGGGGAAATTCAAGTCTGGTTAGAGCTGGGATTCAGGCAAGCTGTAGGGAAGGAAGCAGGCCGGACTGGATGATTATTTGAACAGAGGTGGCTTATTATTGTAATCATGGACCAGAGTTCTGTGCTGGGGTGAGAGGTTCCACCAGAGGTGAGCAATGTTTCATATCCCATGTGTCTTGCTTTAACAGGTGAACACTTTCCTGATGAATCTTCCCTTGAACCTCATTGATTAAAAAATCACTGTGTATACGAACACAGCAGACAGAGACAGACACACACCTTGTTTGTGGGAGAGAGAGAGAGAGATGCACACTGCCCCTTTAAGTAAGCTGACCCACTCTTAAGTGCATTGTCTTTTTAAGTGGATCAGGAAGTTGAGACAGCAGCTGCTGCCCCAAGCACTCTCTGTCTCTCTCCACCGGTGTCACCTCCCTGCTCTATATGGAGAAGGGGTAAGCAGGGTGCAGGAGCAGGGGGACACCCTGACATTATTAACAGGTGTGTTGTGAGCAAGACACGAGAAGTCATTCTTCTGCTCTACTCTGCTCTGGTTAGGCCTCAGCTGGAGTATTGTGTCCAGTTCTGGGCACCACATTTCAAGAAAGATGTGGAGAAATTGGAAAGGGTCCAGAGAAGAGCAACAAGAATGATTAAAGGTCTTGAGAACATGACCTATGAAGGAAGGCTGAAAGAATTGGGTTTGTTTAGTTTGGAAAAGAGAAGACTGAGAGGGGACATGATAGCAGTTTTCAGGTATCTAAAAGGGTGTCATAAGGAGGAGGGAGAAAACTGGTTCACCTTAGCCTCTAAGGATAGAACAAGAAGCAATGGGCTTAAACTGCAGCAAGGGAGGTCTAGGTTGGACATTAGGAAAAAGTTCCTAACTGTCAGGGTGGTTAAATACTGGAATAAATTGCCTAGGGAGGTTGTGGAATCTCCATCTCTGAAGATATTTAAGAGTAGGTTAGATAAATGTCTATCAGGGATGGTCTAGACAGTATTTGGTCCTGCCATGCGGGCAGGGGACTGGACTCGATGACCTCTCGAGGTCCCTTCCAGTCCTAGAATCTATGAATCTATGAATTAGCCCCCCCGCAAAGCAAGCAGGAGTCTCTGGGAGCAGTTCCAAGGCATAGGGCAGGAGCAGCACATGGCAGTGGGGGAAGGGACAGTTGAACTGCTGGCAATTGATAGCCTGCTGGGCGGCTGCAGCACAGGGACCTTAGGGGAGTAGGGAGCTGATAGGGGGGCTGCTGGTCCACCCCGGTTCCAAGCCCCCACCAGCTAGCTGCAACGGGCTGCTCTTCCTGCAAGCAGAGGACAAAGCAGGCAGCTGCCAAAGGGGAGCATTGCACAACTTTAAATAAGCATGTTCCCTAATTGATCAGCAACGTTAACCGGGACAAGGGAGGTCTAAGTTGGACATTAGGAAAAAGTTCCTAACTGTCAGGGTGGTTAAACACTGGAATAGATTGCCTAGGGAGGTTGTGGAATCTCCATCTCTGGAGATATTTAAGAGTAGGTTAGATAAGTGTCTATCAGGGATGGTCTAGACAGTATTTGGTCCTGCCATGTGGGCAGGGGACTGGACTCGATGACCTCTCGAGGTCCCTTCCAGTCCTAGAATCTATGAATCTATGACAGTTCTATTACGAGATAAATAAAAAGTGTTGCATATAAATAAAAAGGTGATACATTTAATGTTTGATATTTAATAGGCTATTTATCAGTATTAATTCTCACTGTGCCGCAGTTTATCCATCTTTAAAATGGAGAGAATACCTGTCTGCTCCACACCGTTTTTTGTGACTAGACTAAATGAACATCTGTACTTACTTTCCTGCACAGAAAGAAGCAGAATCATCTATTACATGACCTTGGTTCTGGCAGATAAGGCTCTTTACCAGCCACTGCTTGCAGAAGCTGTGGGCACAAATTAGGCCAAGCACTTGTGGAAATAACAGCTCCCAACACACCAGACAACTGAACCCTTTGAGGAAAAACCCCTCCTAAGAATCCAGCCATGACAATCCATCTCCTTCACCATCCAAGTTCTGGAACACTCCTGAAACCTCTGGGACAGCAGCTCCATGGCAATAATTTCTACTTCAACAGTTTCCTTGTAATCACTGCAGAACCATGCACCTCTGGCTTTCAGAACAGCTAAGGCAGGGCACTAAATGTTTAGCTGGGCTCACGTCTTTGATCACACCCATCATGTTTGGCAATCTCATATGTGGTGCTTTCTGGCAAGAATGTAGAAATCACATCAGATACAAATTAAGACCCACAGCAGCAGAGACCAATGCTTAATTGTATGTTTTAAAAAAGCCAAAAGAGAGACACTCTTGCTACAGCATTTCATGTAGCATACCACACTAAGGGAATTAGAGTGAATGACAAATGGCCAAAGGAACTTAAGGTAACTAAGCCCTTTTGTACATAGTAGTATTACATATCTACGTAGTATGTGCTAAGTAAAGTTTGAGATATCACATCCATGGAGCAGTTTTCTTTTTAAAAGTAAGATCTGTTAACCTGTAGTCAGTAACACAAAATGTCTTAAGACCCTATCAGTGTTTTTTAGTAGTTAGAGCAGGGGTGTGAAAGTCAAAACTTGAATTCAGTTCCCACCTCTGTCACTGACTTCCCTTACACCACTTACACTCACTCCACCAAAATGAGATTAATAATAATTAATTACTTCACAAGGGTGTTCTGTTGTTTTAATTAATGTTTGGCACTTCAATATTTGATGATGAAAGGATCAGAAAGAGTTAATTAGGGTATTGCTTTAATATCTGATATTTAGAGCAACTGTCAGTTTATAACTATAAATGTATTTGTACAATGTATGGCTTGATGAAAAAGATATATAATGCTTTTCTTCAGCAGGTACTTTACTTCAAAAGACAAAGTAGATCATTGAAATTGTTATACCAATAGAATAAAAACCAGCAGGATCTTATTAAGAGGGATAAGGCAAAGATGCCACATTTATTGTAAATATACTGATAAAGCAAAAGATAAAAGTAAACAATGTTGTTTGACTACTTATTTCTTATACACACACACACACACACATACATATATATATATATAGAGAGAGAGAGAGAGAGAGAGGTTCATTCACACAATCATTCATTTAAGTTCTGTATAGGTGTTATAGTTACCAGCCTAGAAGTTGCTCATGCCAAGTTACTGGCCAGGTATCTTGGTCATGAGGATGGAGCCGAGTCTGTGTCAGATGCACCTGATGCTCCTGGAGGTTGGCAGAAGCACCAGAGACTCAAAGTCCTCAGTCTTGAGAGTCCATTCTTATAGGATTTAATTCCTATGTTAGTTTATGGGAGCTGTTTCATCCTGCTGTTGCTGACTCAATCAGCAGATGGCACATTCCTGTCCAAAGTGGCACATTCCTGGTGGCTCCACACTGTCCAAAGTTTGTGTTTCTCATCCTTCCAGGTGATGGGGTGGATCCCAGTTTACCCTCAGGGGGTTGTCTGGTGGTCCTACTCGACACATTCTTCGGCCGATGGATACTCCCTTTCTAGGCTGGCACCTCCCTAACCATTCATGTATATCAAGCATTCATCAGCATACATTCCATATCTTAACCCTATTTTAATTTACTGTCTCCACCACTTTCAGGCTGTGTGCTAATTCATTTGAGATTCCCGGCCCTTTAATCACAGAGAGTGGGGGTCTGTCCTAGGAGCCGTTGAATGAAGTGAAAGTCACTTAACGGCTTATAGTGTTTGTTTACATTGTATCAATTACTTCAAGAACAAAGTCAATTAACTTGTTTGTAAGTTTTACATAGTAACAAAGTATCTTTCACAGGATAGATATAAGCAATGGTTTCTACAGACAGTAGCTTACAAGTTTTAACAGAAGACCCAAGAGATTTTTGTACTTGGTGAAACTGTTGGATTTTAAAGTGTGGGGGACAAATTATGAGGGGGTCACTGTCACTTGGGGGAATCACTGTTAGTACCTTCTTTAATATCCCTACAAAATATTATCTGTAGTCAGTCCCTGGGGCACAGATGTTAAGCAATTTCTACAAGTCACAGTCAGTCAAAGCAGAACCATAAAAAGAACCCAGATCTCCTGATTCACCTGTTCTATCCTCCGCTCTCTAGCTACCTGTCATGTGATGAACTACACCTTCTGTGATGGACTACTTTTACTGAACCAGGGCTGACTGCAGACAGACACCAGAAATGCCGGCTGTTAGCCAAGCATGGGAAGCAGAACTCGGGATCTTCAGCTCCAAAAATAGGCCTCTGTCACTTGAGCACAAAGAGAATTACCACCAGTTCTCCCTAAACTTGGAGCTTTTATTTATCTTTTTGGGCTAGTCTCTAGAGAGGGCACATACTCATAAACAAATGGGCAGGGCAGGGGCAGGCAGGGATGCACACATATATAACAGCCACTACATCACCCCCTTTTTGTGAGTTAACACCTGGTTGTCATGGCAATTGCACCACAGCCTTCATTGTGACATCCTCTAGCCCAAGCAAAGCTATTGAGGCAATCAACAAAAGTCAGTGCGCAACTTGGCCTCAGAGAGAGACAGTTGGTGCCGTGCTATACTGCAGCAATTTTCAGTTGTTAGTCATTACAAGATTTGGCATTCCGACCTCAGAAGTAAGTGAGTTTTTCCATGTACCCAATATAAGAGAACTGTGTGAGGTTTTTTATGAATGGAGTTGTGGGGCCACAGGGGTTTCAGCCTAGTTCTCAGTGGGCATTAGATAGATTATTCCTGTAACTTTGAACCTAGATGATTCCAAATGAAAACAAAGCTAACAAAGAAAAGCCTGAAAGAATCTTAACCTAAATAGGACTTAATCAGTCTCTTAAACAGAGGGATATTCTATGAGATATGGGAACAGTTTTAAGGCCAGTTTCAGCTGCAGAGATCACCTCATTGTTTAATTAATTCCTTTGCCCTATCATTAATGAGATGAGTACCAACCTGAAAAACAGTCCTATCTTCACAAGTCAATAATAATCCTTTGTCTAGCCAGTGATCCTAAATATATATATATATAGAGAGAGAGAGCACCAATCACCACAACATCTCTCTATCCATCTACCAAAGTAGGGAAGTACTATTTACCTCTCACATAACACAAGAAAAAGGGGTCACCCAATGAAATTAATAGGCAGTAGATTTAAAACAAAATGAAGTACTTCTTCACACAATGCATAGTCAACCTGTGGAATTCATTGCCAAGGGATGTTGTGAAGACCAAAAGTATAACTGGGTTCAAAAAAGAATTAGATAAATTCATGGAGGATAGATCCATCAGTCGCTATTAGTCAAGATGGTCAGAGACTCAATCTCCATGCTCCAGGTATCCTAAACCTCTAGTGCTAGAAGCTGGGACTGTACAACAGTAATGTTGAAGTATCAGAGGGGTAGCTGTGTTAGTCTGAATCTGTAAAAAGTAATGTTGAAATTGCCCAGTAATGTTCATTCCTTCTGAAGCATCTGGCACTGGTCACTTTCAGAAGACAAGATACTCCCATTGTCCAATCATCTCTCTTTAAATGCATGGAAGATTTCCCTAATGTCT
This sequence comes from Emys orbicularis, assembly GCF_028017835.1. Classification (NCBI taxonomy): domain Eukaryota; kingdom Metazoa; phylum Chordata; order Testudines; family Emydidae; genus Emys; species Emys orbicularis. Next base: position 16,139,618 of record NC_088702.1, read on the forward strand.
AATATAAATTTCTCTATTTGTATTCAGTTAAGATCTCAGAACCCATTCGTGGAGGATGGAGTACCTCAGGTCAAGGGTGGATTCTTGGTAAGAAGATAAGAAAAGTTTTACATTGTACACACTGTACAGAGTGACAGAGTGTGTGTGTGTGGGGGGGGGGGGGGGGGAGTGACAGGGAAAAAGGTCTGAGTTTGAGCCACATAGTGTAGCCAAAAAGCCTCAGAATACCATGTAGGCCACTGACAGCTTCACACATAATCCTGCAGGCAGCTCTGCTTAGTGTATAGTGTCGCATGTCTCCTTCTGAACCCCCTAACAGTTGAGTGGTTAAATGTCTGGGTTCCTCTCAGAGATCCCTTCCTAAAATAATAGTTTTAGGTGCCTCAAAAACTCATTAAGCCACCCTTTTAAATCAGGTTTCCTGCTCAATGCTGGAGTCAGCAATCCTTTAGCTCCTCTACTGTTCACAGCATTCCTTAAACCCACAGTTCATAAATTGCTTTGGTTATTGGTAAAATACTCTTATTAGGAACTCATTGGGATATTGTCTGTCATTTTACACAGAGGAACAGAATAATAAACAGACTGTGTATTCCAACCCTAAATCAATAGACTCCTCCCAGTGCCCTACCCATTCCTAACATTTTGTTGTTTCCATTTAATTTAGGATGAATACTCCATCAAGGGCCAAACCAAGGGTCCACACGAGATTGGCAACGATGTTTTGGCCCCTAACCTATTTTGTCTTCCCAAATCCAGCCTCCCCACCTTTTAAAAAGCTAGATCCATCCTTGCTCAGGTAATTCTGGCAATGAGCATACTCCTTGCCCTAGGTTAGAGTACTTTGGGGGCTGCAGGGTTTCAGGTACATGTATGGAACAGGGCCCCCCATCTTTCTGAAAATGTGGATGCAGCACTGTTCAAAAAACTCTTCCTTCGCCAGGGGTGTGTGTCCTGCCTGGACCCCGGCAAAGTCTGGGAATGCCCACATCTGGAGCTTGGGACCCATTTTTCTAGTTTATGATGCTCTCAAGAGTGAGAAAAGAAGGGAATTAGGAACAGAAAATGCAGCAGTCACATGTTAGTGTGATCTCAACTTTGCTCTCTGTATTTCACTGGGACTGTAGGGTAGGCAGGGGGTGAGGAACAGCTCTACTAAGAGGACAACGTACTTACAAAGGTATTTCTACAGTGTAGTTTGGGGAAGGGGCAACTGAGAGCTCCTCCAAAGATCTCAATCGCTTGTAAAGAGATTATTCCCTAAAATCCTTTGCCCGGGAGTAATGGAACACTCCATCCCTGATTCAATGGAGTTTATTTTCTCCTTTGGTAGTGACCAAGACCAAGAAGAATGGCTGATGCAATAAAGCACATGGTGAGACAGCTGATGGCCATATAGGGATTAGGGAGTCATGGGGCTCACTGCTTTTCCTCTCTCTTGACCATTTAGCTGATATGAGAATTTAGGAGTCTGCGGGAGCCCAGTTCCCCAAATTGATTTGAAATTTCTGTTGATGAAACAATCGAGATTTTATTAGAGGATGGAAGAAAGTCACATTAACATTGATTTTACCAGGCCGTGGGATCATTCAGTGTTATTAATGTAAATTATGGTATATGAGGAGGCAGGAGATACAGGAGAGAATTCCTTTCCTGATACTCATATTTCCTTTCCATTCATGTTATTTTAGGATCAATACTCCAGCATGGAGTCACTGGATCAGTGACTCTCCCTTGCCTGCCCCTGTACCCCCCGAGGCTCGGTTGTTTGAGAATGACGAAAGTTTCGGACCCTCTACCTCTGAGTGAGTATTGGGATTTCTTCACTTCTTTATCTGTATGTATATTGGGGAGGGTGCATGTCCAAGTTTGTGCAGGGCTTTGGGTGTAGACAATATGGTTACCACATTTCTAAAAAGATAAACACATAACAATATATTCTCTGCAGTCATTGTAAGAAAGAACTACATTCTCTCTCACCCTGGGCATTTTCTGACCAACAACCAGCTCCAACCATTCCTCCTCACGTTAACATTCTCTTGCAATGCAAATACACCTTTCCCGCAATCCTGACTTCACCCTGCTTCTATCTAGTTAGTGATTGTCATATTCTCCCCTATCACTGCACTTCAGTGGAAGGGGAAAGTCTTAACATATTTGCAGAGTGATTCAAAGACTCAGGGTATGTTTACACTACCTGTCAGATCAGCGGGCAGTGATCGATCCAGCAGGGGTCGATTTATCACGTCTAGTCTAGACGCGATAAATCGACCCCCTAGCGCTCTCCCATCGACTCCTGTACTCCGCCACCGCGACAAGCGCAGGCAGAGTCAACAGTGGAGCGACAGCAGCCGACTCACCGCAGTGAAGACATGCGGTGAGTAGGTCTAAGTACGTTGACTTCAGCTACATTAGTCACGTAGCTGAAGTTGCGTAACTTAGCTCAATCCCCCCCAGTGTAGACCAAGCCTCAGTTACTGCTTTGGCAAAGGAGTTTACTACTATTTAATTTAGAACAGACCCTCTTCCATTCAGTGAGTACAGGAGATCTACTGTGCAGGTACATCTTTCTTTTGTGCGGGGAGGGGTCAGTAAAGGCTCAGGGTAAAGCATGGAATAGAGTTGCCATCTACCTGAAAACGTAAATACAAGATGATTATGTTGCTCCAGGCATTCTAAGGAGGCACCAAATTCCAGATTCCTCAGGACACTGGCCGACCAACACCTTCCCCCAACTATTGCTTCTCATCTTAGCATTTACATCAAGAAAGAATGATTCTTTACTTTCCAATTTATATCATGTCATCAGAGCTTTAAAGAGCAGCATACAATGTCTCTGCCCAAAAGAGCTTACAATGCAGCAGATTGATACAGATCTTACTGAGAGGTGGTAAAATGGGATTGTGCTGATGCAAATGTTTGTGCTTCTTTTTCCTTGAGACAGAGATCTTCTTCATCTCCAACTTCACAGTCTCAGGCGGATCAACTGAAGAGTGGGTCATCTTCTGCCCAGCAAATACTGAGTCTCTCTTCAGTTCCTCCCTCCTCAAACACCACACAGGGTGATACGTCAGTGTAGGGAGTAGGGTGGAGGCGTGTAATATGGCAATCGTCTTCCTGAAAGGGGAATTGTTGGATGATCACACCTTGCAGGCATTTTAAAGAAGCACCAGCTTCTGGATCACTCAGGGCACTGCCTGGTCTATGACAAAACTTGGTCATAGCTTCTCATTTTAGCATCTCCTTCAAAAGTCAATATCCTTTACCCCTGGGAGAATTCTGCGCCAAAAAAAAAAAATCAAAATCAAAATTCTGCATCCTTTATTTGTCAAAATAATGCAATATAATCACATCAGATTCAACTGTTTTGGTAATTTACTTAAACTACAATACAGAAAAATCACAATAACTATTCAGCATTTCCTAGGCACATGAAAGTTAAGTTACAAACACTTGGTAACTAATACCCTTTCATTTAAATTACATTACAGAACACAAAACAGCAACAACAACAAACAGTAGAATGTCATTTTAAATTGTTCAGACTTTCACACATGAAAGTCATACAGTTTTGGTAATCATTGTCCTGGACCTGGCTGGGTACTTTGGGAAGTGCTTGGTTCGGATTGTCCTGACATTTTATTGACTCTTTGGTAAATGTTTTATTTGCCCTCAAAGTCTTTTTTTTAATGGGTAAGTAAAATAAATCCTGAGCTGTATTCTAACCCCATTGTGCCACTTTGGCACAGAAATAAAGTGAGAAAGCACATAGATCTTCCTAGCTGAGGATTCCCTTACTGTCATTTATAATAAGGCTCCTTTACATCACTCTGGCAATGTAGGGGCCGTAAAACTTTTACAGGTTTTATGCTCCTGGGGAAATTGACTGAGAAAGGGAAGAGTTACCTAACAATAGCAACATTAACAACATTAACTGTAACAGTCAGGCTGCTACATTTCTGCTTCAGAGAATGAGATCAATTAACCAACAACAGCAACTTTAACGATGTTACTAACTACATTATCAGGCTACTAATGCCTCAGAGAATGAATCAATTAACTCAGGCAGGGCTACTACATTTGTGCCTCTAGACTGCCTTGTGCATAATAAAAAGCCCTACCCTTCCACACCAGTCAGCTGTTGTAGCAAGGGAGAGGGACAGAGTGTCTCTCTCTCTCTCTCTCTCTCTCGTTCATGCACATACCACATACACCCCCCCCTGAGATCATGCAGGCATGCATGCCCAGCCCCCCGCCCCTCTCTCTGAGGTTGCTCGATGCATGCTAGAACAGACGCGCTGCTGGGGAAGAGGCCGTGTCCCCCGGTAGATTTTATTTGCATTTTTCTGTGCAGGGGCACAGAAAAATGTGGGTCATATGAATTCCCCTAGCAAGTATAATATGGAGATATACCTATCTCCTAGAGCTGGAAGGGACCTTGAAAAGTCATTGGGTCCAGCCCGCTGCCTTCACTAGCAGAACCAAGTACTGATTTTGCCCCTGATCCCTAAGTGGCCCCCTCAAGGATTAAACTCACAACCCTGGGTTTAGCAGGCTAATGCTCAAACCACTGAGCTATCCATCCCCCATGTTTCATCTTTACCCTGTATCATGCTATCTTGTTCCTTCTCTGTTGTGTGAGAGTGAGGGCCTTGTTTCCTTTATCACAGACTCAGTTATCTGCAATATTAAATGAATTTTACTGTTAAAAAGCCTGGAGTCACTGGTTCTCCTGCCTTTGCCTAGTTCCTCTCTCTTGTCAAACACAATCATTAGCAGCGACTCTAATTATTCATGCTTATGAGATTGCGAACAGGATCTAGTTTTCCACAGTTCCTTGGCATTGTCTCCTGCAACCTTCTCCAGAACAATACAATGCAAATCAGTGGAGTTCGCTCTACTAAACACTTTGGGATATACTGGAGTCTACTGTTCTCTACCCACAGTTCTTTCCTTGTTTCTTCTGATTCACTGTGGGGAAGGCGGCTCTGTATTTTATCCTTTTGAAGAGTCATGTAGATCCAGCTGGCTGGTGAAGTTGAGGGTATATTAACATGGACAATAAAAGCAAATGGGAGAGGTAAAATGGGGATTGTTCAGCTGTGTCTAATATTCTATTTCCATTTCTCTTATTTCAGGTGGATGCCATCTTCCTCAGGAACTTTCAGAAGCTACAGCCAATAATATGCTTAAGGTTGGCGCGTTGTCTGTGGGCGAGGACTGGGCTGCCTTCCAAGGTCTCTGAAAGCGAGGGATCATTGTTCAGGATGGGTTGTAGATCACCGATGATGCGTTGGAGAGGTTTAATCTGAGGACTGTAGGTGATGGCCACTGGAGTTCTGTTGGCTTCTTTCTTGGGCTTGTCTTGCAGCAGGAGGCTTCTGGGTACACGTCTGGCTCTGTTGATTTGTTTCCTTATTTCCTCATGCGGGTATCGTAGTTTTGAGAATCCTTGGTGAAGATCTTGTAGGTGTTGGAGCAAATGCGGTTGTACCTTAGTGCTTAGCTGTAGACAATGGATCATGTGGTATGTCCAGGATGGAAGCTGGAGGCATGAAGGTAGGCATAGCGGTCGGTGGGTTTTCGGTATAGGGTGGTGTTAATGTGACCGTCACTTATTTGTACTGTGGTGTCTAGGAAATGGACCTCCCATGTAGATTGGTCCAGGCTGAGGTTGATGGTGGGGTGGAAGCTGTTGAAATCGTGGTGGAATTCTTCCAGAGTCTCCTTCCCATGGGTCCAGATGATGAAGATGTCATCAATGTAGCTTAGGTAGAGAAGGGATCGTGAGTGGACGAGAGCTGAGGAAGCGTTGTTCCAGGTCAGCCAAAAAAATGTTGGCATATCGTGGGGCCATGCGGGTGCCCATAGCGGTGCCACTGGTCTGGAGGTATATAGTGTCACCAAATTTGAAAGAATTGTGCATGAGGATAAAGTCACAGAGTTCAGCAACCAGTTGTGCTGTGTCATCATCAGGGATACTGTTCCTGACAGCTTGTATTTCATCTGTGTGTGGTGTGGCAAAGTACCTCCTTCTCCTCAGCAGGCTCAGTCCTTTTTAGCCTTGGAGACCCAGGCTTGGACAAAGCAAAACCCTGTAGGTAGCACAGGGGCTGGCTATTCCTCCCCTCAGTCAGTCCCTTGCGCTTGTTTGTCTTCCCTTCTGGGGACAGAGTGCAGCCTTCCTTGCTGGAAGGGTTCAGAGCCTTGCTGCTCCTAACTTACTGGCAGCTTCCCTGGTTCTCTCACTCTCTCTTCCCCCCCCCTTCCACGCCGGGGAGGGTTTAAAAAGGTCCCAAGCAGTTGGAGCCAGCTGAACCTAATTAGTTCCCTAGTAACCCCTTGCCCAGCTGAACCTTATTTCCCCATGGTTCTCTCTCTTCAGTGGCTTGGGAGAGGCCTTTTTAACCCCCTGGGACTGATTACTACCCCGCCCTTTGTAGCTGTTTGTCCTGGGTTTGCCACAGTGGGATGTTTGTGTAAAGAGCCTCCACATCCATGGTGGCTAGGATGGTGTTTTCTGGAAGATCACCAATGCACTGTAGTTTTCTCAGGAAATCAGTGGTGTCACGGAGATAGCTGGGAGTGCTGGTGGCGTAGGGTCTGAGTAGAGTTTCCACATATCCGGATAGTTCTTCAGTGAGCGTGCCAATTCCAGAGACGATGGGGCATCCAGGATTTCCAGGCTTGTGGATCTTGGTAGTAGATAGAATAAACCCGGTCGGGGCTCTAATGGTGTGTTGATTTGTTCCTGTGTTAGTTTAGGGAGTGTCCTGAGTAGATGGTGCAGTTTCTTAGTATATTCCTCAGTGGGATTTCAGGAAAGTGGCCTGTAGAATTTGGTATTGGAGAGTTGTCTGGCAGCCTCCTTTTGGTAGTCAGACCTGTTCATGACGACAACAGCAACTCCTTTATCAGCCTCTTTGATTATAATGTCAGGGTTGTTTCTATGTATAGGTCTATTCTATGTATAGGTCCAGACTGTCATTTCGACCCTCAGGAGGAGTCCATGTGGAGTTCTTCTTGTGTTGTTGGTGGGAGGGTATCTGTGTATCAGTGCACTGTTCAGTGTTATCTTGAAAGTATTCTTTGAGTCGGAGATGGCGAAAGTAGGCTTCCAGATCACCGCAGAACTGTATCATGTTCGTGCGGGTGGTGAGGCAAAAAGAGAGTCCCCGAGATAGGACAGACTTCTGCCGGGTTGAGTGTGTCGCTGGATAAATTGACGATATTGCTGGGTGAGTTAGGGGTACCACTATTCTATCGTGGCCCCATGTGGCAGGTAGGATTTTAGACAGCTTGCGGTCCTTTTTCCTTTGTAGAAAGGTGAAGTGTGTAATGTAGATCTCCTGTCTTATGTTAGTAAAATCTGTTTGTGTGGAGGGTTGGTTATTTATGAAAGTCTCCAGGTTGAAGAGCTCTTTTTTGATGTTTTCCTGTTTGCTGTATAGGATGCTGATCAGGTGGTTCCTCAGTTTCTTTGATAGTGAAATTTCCAAAGGCAGGTATAAATATGCAGGCAGGAATCAGTCTAGAGATAACGAGGTTAGTTCAATCAGGGAGGGTGAGGCCCTCTTCTAGCAGTTGAGGTGTGAACACCAAGGGAGGAGAAACTGCTCTTGTAGTTGGCTAGCCATTCACAGTCTTTGTTTAATCCTGAGCTGAAAGTGTCAAATTTGCAGATGAACTGAAGCTCAGCAGTTTCTCTTTGAAGTCTGGTTCTGAAGTTTTTCTTTGCTGTAGGATGGCTACCTTTAAATCTGCTATTGTGTGGCCAGGGAGGTTGAAGTGTTCTGCCACAGGTTTTTGTATATTGTTTCAATTATTTCAAATTTGGTGACAATAGATACCTCCAGACCAGTGGCACCGCTATGGGCACCCGCATGACCCCAATATGACAACATCTTTATGGCTGACCTGGAACAACGCTTCCTCAGCTCTCGTCCACTCACGCCCATTCTCTACCTATGCTACATTGATGACATCTTCATCATCTGGATCCATGGGAAGGAGACTCTGGAAGAATTCCACCACGATTTCAACAGCTTCCACCCCACCATCAACCTCAGCCTGGACCAATCTACACGGGAGGTCCATTTCCTAGGCACCACAGTACAAATAAGTGACGGTCACATTAACACCACCCTATACCGAAAACCCACCGACCGCTATGCCTACCTTCCTGCCTCCAGCTTCCATCCCAGACACACCACACGATCCATCGTCTACAGCCAAGCACTGAGGTACAACCGCATTTGCTCCAACACCTACAAGGATTCTCAAAACTATGATACCCGCACGAGGAAATAAGGAAACAAATCAACAGAGTCAGACGTGTACCCAGAAGCCTCCTGCTGCAAGACAAGCCCAAGAAAGAAGCCAACAGAACTCCAGTGGCCATCACCTACAGTCCTCAGCTTAAACCTCTCCAACGCATCATCAGTGATCTACAACCCATCCTGGACAATGATCCCTCGCTTTCACAGACCTTGGAAGGCAGCCCAGTCCTCGCCCACAGACAACCCGCCAACCTTAAGCATATTCTCACCAGCAACAAAGCTCGATGCCAACTCTGCCCACATATTTACACCAGCGACACCATCACAGGACCTAACCAGATCAGTTACAACATCACCGGTTCATTCACCTGCACGTCCACCGATCTTATATATGCCATCACGTGCCAGCAATGCCCCTCTGCTATGTACATCGGCCAAACTGGACAGTCCCTACATAAAAGGATAAATGGACAGAAGTCAGATATTAGCAATGGCAATATACAAAAACCTGGAGGAGTACAAACAGCAAACAGGAAAACATCAAAAAAGAGCTCTCCAACCTGGAGACTTTCATAAATAACCAACCCTCCACACAAACGGACTTTACTAAAAGAAGACAGGAGATCTACATTACACACTTCACCTCTGTACAAAGGAAAAAGGACTGTAAGCTGTCTAAAATCCTACCTGCCACATGGGGCCACGATAGAATAGTGGTACCCCTAACTCACCCAGCAATATCGTCAATTTATCCAGCTCCACACTTAACTCGGCAGAAGCGACTGTCCTATCTCGGGGACTCTCTTTTTGCCCCACCACCCCCACAAACATGATACAGTTCTGCGGTGATCTGGAAGCCCTCTAGTCTATAAGGTGCCACAGGACCCTTTGTTGCTTTTCATACCAGAGGTTCCCAACATGCTTTACAAACCAACTCCCCAACAGTCTGAATCACTATTGATCCCAATTGCTATGGACCTGCATTCATTCCACAAGTGGAACTCCCTTGGATGGCAGTTGATGTTTTGCATGCAGAATCCTAGAATATCAGGGTTGGACGGGACCTCAGGAGGTCATCTAGGCCAACCCCCTCCTCAAAGCAGGACCAATGCTCAAACTACTGAGCTATCCCTCCCCCGTCATGCTATGGAGATCCACACTGCACATCAGAGTGGGAAATATTGCTGAGTCTGTGCAGAATGAGAGACAAAGCACTGGCATAAGTTCGCATTTATTGTTTGATGGCTATTGCAGTATCAAACTTGGGCCTCATTTGGTTAGTCAATGTACCCAATTATTGTAATGGTAATGGTTTTATTGTATTCCCAATTATTATGATTGTAATTGTTTGCATTTCTGTTTATATTATATCTGGTGTTAGGTCAATTGTAATGATTTTAGTTATACTCACCTGGTTATAATTGTTTGAGATGTAAGATTTTGATAAATAGCCTTTCAAATAAAAGCTCTGGGTTTTGCATCTTTTACTCCTGAGTGGTGCAGATTCATGCAAGCAGGCTGTGATGCGGTGTTCATCCCCAAACAAGGCCTGAAGGGGTAAGTTATGCCAATTTACCTATAGGCTACACATGGAGGAAAGCCAGGAAATGTTAAGGCCTAATTGGCCTAATCTTCATCTCCAGGCCTTGTGCGGGGTGGAAACCCCATCGCACAGGCCCACAAGCGTAAGTACAATTCAGATCTGAGTAAGGGTTGCAGCACTAGGTCCATAAAATATCAAGTCAACCAGATCTCTCTCATCAACATCGAAATGTGTTTGGCCCAGATCCTCAAAGGTATTTAGGTACATAGGCTAATATATACAAAAGGGCCTTAGGCATAGGATGATCAGTGTCACAACACCTAACTTTTAGGCCCCTAGGCAAAGCGATAGGCACCTTTGAATGCAATCCACAAAGCCAGCATGCTAGGAGCCACCTAAGCCATCCAGCGGGAGATGCAGACAACAGGGGCATATCCTAAGTCCCACGCTTCTCTCAGAGTTCAGCACCTATCTCTGCTAGAGATCCATGAACTGAGGTAAGAAAGGCATTAGGTCACCTAAGCGGTGAATGGGCCTGATTTGACAGGTGTGCTCAGATGCCACCAACTGGATCAGGACTTTTAGATGAGTTTACACAAAACAGCTGGGGTGGGGTGGGGTGGAGAAAGAGAGCAGCTCTCTTATAACCTTTAGCCTAGTGGTTAGAGTACTCACCCAAGATGTGGAAGACAATCCCCCCCATTCAAGTCCCCCCACACACACACATCCTCCTGAGAGGAAGCAGGGATTTGAACAGGGATCTGCCACATCTGAGGTGAGAACCCTAATCACTATGGTATGGAATATCCTGACATGGGGCTCCCTCAGTCTCTTCTATTAAAGTTTTTCAACTTAAATTAAATGATTCTATATTAATTGGGCTAGACAAAGTTAAATGACACTATAGCTTAGTGATTAGAGCACTCACCTGAGCGATGTAGATCCCTGTTAAAATTCCTTCTCCTCATCAGGCAGAGGAGGGACTTGAACTGGGGGTCTCCCACATCCCATAACCACTAAGCTAAAGATTATAAAGGAAGGTTCCCTCCACCACCTGCAACTGTTGTGTTAACTCACCTAATGGGCCCAATCCAGTAAGCAGCCTCTGGGCATGCCTACCTGATCAGGCCCAGCATGCAATTTAGGTGGACAAATGCCTGTCTTCCCTGGTTTGTGGATCAGCCTGGAGCATAGACAGGAGATGGCGTCTGAGCGCCTGCGGTGAGGCAGCACAGCACATGCACACAGGCAGAAATGTAGGCACCTAGGGTACTCCCTCTGCACATGATTCGCCACTGAATTAGTTTAGGAACGTACAGGGGTAAGCAGCAGTCAAAGGGGAGTTTTGTGGATCTCAGTAGGGCCTAAAAATGGGACTTAGGCACCTAAGTACCTTTGTGGATCCCACCTCTAACTCCTGTCAAAGTTAGATTCAAGACTCACAATTTGTTAGACCACTCTGTTTATTAGCACAGCGCTCTGCTAATACATTCAGATAATGTGAGCACCATGCAAGACCCACACTACCTTATTTTATACAGATAAAAAGGGCGAGAACTGAACAAGAGGACAAAGAAAGCAGAACTGACAAGTTTACCGGAGGCTACATATACATATTCAATTTCCTTACTAACTTTAACAGATCTCCGGCTAATGTTCCACCATTAGCTTAAGCGGACTCATTGTTTATGCCTTAATGTTCCTTTTCCTGACACCTGTATTTCAACATTCCTTATTTCTGCTTAAAGGTACATACAGCATTTCTTCAATCCATTCTATTTTTACAATATAATTCATTCTACTTTCACAATCCCTCCTTTTGGTCAAGCTACGCTATGACCAACAATTACTGGGTTCCACATATTAACCGTTCTTTATCTCTTTGTTCATCAGCGATATTCAAAATCATCATATTCGCACTCTGTTTTGGGGCAGTCACCTGGGTGGCATACCTTACACAATTCTGGATACAACAGGAGATTAACTGAAAACATACAAAAATCATTAGGTTCTCGTGGGAAGGACCCTAGCACTCGGAATTCTGGGAAGAGTCGGGCGGGATAACAGATACCTGACCAGTTAGCTGGTAACGCAGTATTGGTCCCACAAACCCAATGATGGCCTATTAAGGCCGGGAAGGGTCGGTTGCACCCATTTGTCACATAGGTGCCTGCAAAGAAGGAGTAATATCCTCCAAAGGGCACAGGGTAATTCTCCTTACGAGGAGTGGTGTTATTTGCATGGCATTGAAAGATTGTATTGTTTTCACTAAGGTTACTATAGGGGGAACATGAGATTGATTTTTCTGTTTGATACCAGGACGAGAAAAAATTCATATGCCCATACCCGGCCCGCCACTCTTTAGTTTTGTTCGAATAATCCCATACACCATTGGCCACAATATGCCGAAGGCAACGGCTTTTTCCCAGATCCAACCCTGTCCCATTACATACCCAACACCAATGACCTTTTCCCTCCACCACACTTATCCATTTAGATACATTTATTCCCACTGCTTCCCAAGTGTCATTGCTGTTCCATGTTTTGTTAAACGGACGAGGTCCTCCAGTGAGATCTGGGGAATTGAGTGGGATTGCCAGGACAGGAACACCAGCTTGAGAGTGGGCTGGGATGTGGCTGCAGACCCGGCAATTAGAAATATTAAGGGTCTGAGCTATCCACACTTGCTGCTGGATAAAAGAATTGTCATTGTGGACTTCCCGGACCTTAAGACACCAGCAGCCAAGGAACAGGCGCCACCAGAGGCGCATGTTGGAGGCAAGGCCCTGCTAGTTCTGACAACCTCAACTGAGGGAACCGCAGTCACGGTTTTACATCCACCAGGGAGCAGGCGCTAGGCTCGCTACTGCTTCTTCTTGCGCCTTGCTTTAGGTCGTCGTCTGCTTCTGGCAACCCTTACGAGAGTGTAGATTGTAAGGTATTGCAGGCTGTTCCTCTACGTCTTCTTCTTTAGTCAAAATTGACTCTGCGTGGTTCTGAGGTGATGATTGGTTTGCTGGGGATGGTGCCTTCTTACACTGCGAAGCATGTATCCACGCTGCGATGCCAGATAGTTTAACAGCCGTCTGGGTAGTAAGCAGTACCTGATGAGGACCCTTCTACCAGGGCTCCAAGGCGTGTTTTCGATGATAGTGCCGTTCGTAGATCCAATCACCTGGCTCGAGGTCGTGGCAAGCGTCAGAGGTGGGTTCCGTTGGCCAGGCAGCTCAACCCTGTGAATGGAAGTGACTTACGGCTTGCATTAATCCCTTGCAATATTGAAGGAGCGTACTGTGAGTCGAGTTCAAGTCTGGGACTGGAGTAATGGTAGCCATAGCTCGCATAGGGCGTCCCATCACAATTTCAAAGGGACTCAATTTATGCCTTTGGGATGGAGTGGATTGCATTTCCATAAGGGCCAGAGGTAAAGCCGCTGGCCAACTTAACCCTGTAGAGTCACAAATTTTAGCAAGCTTATTCTTAAGGACACCATTTCGTCTTTCAACTACACCTGCGCTCTGTGGGTGGTAGGGACAGTGCAACAGGTGTGTGATATGTAATACACGATCCAGGTGTTGAACAAGTTGTCCAGTAAAATGTGTACCCCGATCACTGGACAGAGTGGCAGGAATTCCCTTGGCAGGCATAATATGATTTAATAAACATTTGGCAACAGACAGTGAGTCAGCCTTTCGACAAGGAAAGGCTTTGATCCAACCAGAAAATAAGCATACCATAACCAAAATAAATGCATATTGTTGACACTTAGGCATTTGTACAAAATTAAGTTGCCAATGCAAGAATGGTACTTGGGGCAGGCCCCGGAACCCCTGAGCCACTTTTACAGGTTTACCAATATTGTGGCTTTGGCAAGTGGTACAGGCGGCACAGTGACGGGTTGCAAAAGAGCTGAAATGGGGGGCCCACCATCCTGCCTTAGTTACAGCACAGACCATCCCCTCCTTTCCGACATGTGAAACACCGTGTAGCAGGGCGGCCAGTGACGGGTAGAGTGAAAAGGGGGCCACAAAGGCGCCAGCAGGCGAATGCCAAAGGGAATCAGGATGTAGAGAGCAACTGGGCAACCCAGGAATCTTTTTCGGCTTCTGGGTCAGAGTCTTGGAGCAGGGTGAGGTTAGTGAGGGACGGCGATGGTATAGAAACAGAAAGGGAACCTAGGAATGCATCTGGAGAAGGTTCTATGGCAGCAGCATGTTTAGCAGAGGCGTCAGCAAATGCGTTACCCTTAGCAACATCAGTATCCGCCATCGAGTGGCCAAGGCACTTAACAATAGCTAGGGCAGACGGAAGTAAAACTGCATACAGGAGAGCAGCGATGTAGGGGCCATTTTTGATAGGGGTACCGGGGGAGGTAAGGAAACCCCGAGCTTGCCAGAGGGTGCCAAAGTCATGTACAACCCCAAAAGCGTAGCGGGAGTCAGTGTAAATGGTGGCGGAGCATCCCTCCGCCAAAAAGCAGGCACAGGTGAGGGCAACTAATTCAGCAACTTGCGCTGAGGTTACAGAAAGTAAAGGCGCAGCTTCTAGAGTTTCAGAGAGTGACACTACAGTGTATCCTGCAAGGAGACGACCTTGGTTGTCTCGAAAACAGGAACCATCAGTAAACAAAACAAGGTCAGAGTTAGGGAGAGGGACATCAGAAAGGTCAGAGCGCGGGACGATGACAGCAGAGACAGTTGCAAGGCAGTCATCGGGATCACCGTCATCAGACAAAGGAAGGAGAGTGGCAGGGTTTAACTGAGAACAATGCTTTATGGTGATATACGAAGCCGACAGCAGTAAAAGTTCATACCTGGTAAGGCGGGCGGTGGAGAGGTGGCCTGTGTTATGTTGTAGCAGGAGGGTTTCACAGAGTGAGGTACCATGAGGGTAAGAGGAGAGCGGAGGACAAGGGATTTGGACATTTCGACAAGGTACACTGCGGCAGCCACAGCATGCAGGCAGGGGGGTAAGCCTTGGGCAACAGGGTCCAAAGTGGCAGAGAAATAAGCCACTGGGCGGTTTTTGTCTCCGTGCATCTGAGTGAGGACTCCCAGTGCACACCCAGATTGCTCGTGGCAGAAAAGGGTGAAGGGCTTAGAATAGTCAGGCAGTCCTAAGGCGGGGGCAGAAGCCAAACCCTGTTTGAGGGAAACAAAGGCAGAGTTGGCCTCAGGGAGCCACGGCATGGGGTCAGGGACAGAGACTCGAGTGAGGTCCTGGAGAGGTTTTGCAAGGGAGGCATATTGGGGAATCCATTGCCTGCAAAATCCAGCCATGCCCCAAAACTTTCGGCCCTGGTGTGGGGAGCGGGGTCGGGGAAAGCTGAGGATAGCTTGGACGCGGGCGGGAGAAAGTGTACGGGAACCCTGGGAGAGGAGAAAGCCAAGGTATGTGACGGAGGCCTGACAGAGCTGTAGCTTAGAGTGAGAAGCCTTGTGACCCTTCTTTGCTAGGGCAGTAAGGAGCACTAAAGAATCAGTTTCTGAGGCAGACAACAAAGGGGAACAGAGGAGTAGATCATCTACATATTGGACTAGTGTGGACCTGGACGGAAAAACAAGGTCAGCAAGGTCTCGGGTTAATGCTTGGGAAAAGTAAGATGGGCTTTCAGTATACCCCTGAGGGAGCATGGTCCATGTGTACTGTTGCCCCTTGTAAAAAAAGGCAAAAAGATACTGGGAGTCAGGGTGAACCGGGACAGAAAAGAAAGCAGAGCACAAATCAACAACAGTAAAATGAGTTGCACCTGGTAGGATAGAAGCCAGAATTGTTGCTGGGTTAGGGACAACAGGAAAGGCGGGTATAACAATGCGGTTAATGGCTCGAAGATCCTGAACAAACGGCCACGATTTACCATCAAACTGGGAGGATAGGGGTGTTACAGGGGCTGGAGTAGGGGACAATAATGCCTTGTTCCCACAGGGCGGTCATGACCCGAGCAATGCCAGCCTCTGCTTTGAGGTTTAAAGGGTATTGAGACAGGGGTTTAGAGGAGTCAACAATAATGCAGACGGGGTCAGTATTTAAGCGGCCCACTTCAGATGGGTGGGTTGGCCACAGAAAAGATGGGACCTGCGAAATTAGGTGTTCAAGGGACGGGATGAATGGGTAACAGGGAACTGGAGTGGAAAGGGAAGTTTCACACAGCAGGGAGGCCACAGAATGGCTCAGAGAGGACTGGGGTATTTATAAGTAGACACCATCTGGGGAACAATAGATGGTACAGCCAAGTTTACATAACAGATCCCGACCCAAAAGGTTTACCGGAGTGGAATCAGAGAGAAGGAATGCATGATCCGCGGAAAGGGGACCAACTTGGACCGGTAGAGATTTTGAGGAGAATTACTCCTGATGCAGACCAGTGTAAATGAAGGGGCAAGGAATGAGGCTGCCTGTGCTCCTCCTGCAGGATTCAGTGTTTCTAAGACACTGTTTCCCTTTGATCTTTACTACTGTTTTCTCACAGCCCTGTGGCCTCTAAGATTGTAGCACTTCTCATTAAGTCTAATAGTGTTCTTTGTTTCTTAAGGACGTTCTTACTTTTCCTAACGCAAGAACAAAATACTTAGCTTCTCCATCTCAAAGAATATTCCCAATACAGGTGAATTTACACACATCACATGCTTTTAACTTGGATAGTTACATTATACTCATTTTACAAGGTGGGCCCTTAGGGACAGAGAAGTCAAGTGACAGGACTAGCATCACAGTGGGATTGCGTAGGAGTACCTTACCTCTTTCTGCTGGGTACAGTTGCTACCTCAGTCTCCCACTTGTTCCCAGCTTGTCTGGCAGGAAGGGCAGTTTTGTGCTCTAGGCATACTGGAGAAAGTCAGGCTACACAGACTTCCACATAGGAAAATACCTGGGGGGTGCGTAAAGCCCACTCTAGAGCTTCATTCTCTGCTGTCTCAAAGAGGGTGGTCTATGAAAACCCAGTCTTTTTATTAATGGACCCCACCTGCCCCACTGCCAATCTCCCTCTGACCTGAATTAACCCCTTCCCTGCTCTCTACTTGTATAAAGCTTCTACTCACCATTAGAGGGAGTAAGGGCTAGATCTAGAATTAGAACTCAGGAATTCCTGCTTCCATGTTCAGAGCAGCATCTTGCACTGCTCTCAGCATCAGAAAAATGAGGTGCATTGTCAGGCTTTACAAAAAACCACTCTTGTATTGCATTCGCACAACTCCACCACAGCAAAATGTTGTTGCATTCAAATTTTGTGGTGCAACAGACATTGCTCGTGTGCTGTTTTTTTGAGTGTAAAAAGTAATCAAAATAAAAATAAAGTATATAATAAAATACAGAAGAGAATATCTGGATTATTAAACAAGAAAATTGGCTTTAAACATACAGCAGCTTGGGTTCCTGCACCTCCTCTAGGAGCCAGCCCAAACTGTGTTTCTGCCTTCAGTGTCAGAGTGGGGAGGCATATTTCTATATTCAGATATACCCATAGCATTTGTGTACACAAACTGTACCTGGAACTTGGTTCCTCTCTCTAATTGGCATAACCTTCCTGTAGGGGTACCTATTATATAATGAACTGGTATAAAATAGGATTATTGGTTAATATGTATGGCCCATAGATTTAAAGGCAGCTCCCTGAAAGGCAGTGAAACCATCTAATTTGGTCTCTTGGCCCTGTAAGAATTCAGTCAGCTGCCTTGCAGAACTGTTGAGGGGGATACAGAAGAAGGATACAAAAAACTGCAGCAGGAGTCGCAGTATAAAGAGCACTATAGTAATCAAGCTAAAATGGTCCTAGTTAATGTATGACATATGTCCGATTCCCGCACAAACTAATTATTTCACCTCTTTTGAGGAGCTGAGGCAACAAAATGATAGAGTACTGCTTGCTGCTTGAGTCCAAACATGCTCATGGTGATAGAGAGCAAGCTGTCAGGAAGGGTCCTTCTTTGCAAACTGACGTAATGGGTTAGACCCCAGCTTACTGGAAGGTGAAAGAAAGTTACAGCACATGAATGGCCATTTTAATCCCTTTTCTCAAGACTGTAAATGCTAACTTGGACTGATCGGAGAAAATAACCATCCAAAAAATGAAGCGGAGTCATGACACGCCGAGGTGGCATTCCATCTTCTCAGAAAGGGCCCAGACTAGAGTGTCCAGTCTGTGAAAGAAATTTACTGAAACATCTCTCACGGTGAGATTTTATCTGTACTCAATTGTATTACTGTATTAGGCTTAGATTTGCGTGTTTTATTTTATTTCGCTTGGCAATTCACTTTGTTCTGTCTGTTACTACTTGGAACCACTTAAATCCTACTTTCTGTATTTAATAAAATCACCTTTTACTTATTAATTAACCCAGAGTATGTAGTAATACCTGGGGGGGGGGGGGCAAACAGCTGTGCATATCTCTCTATCAGTGTTATAGAGGGCGAACAATTTATGAGTTTGCCCTTTATAAGCCTTATACAGGGTAAAATGGATTTATTTGGGGTTTAGACCCCATTGGGAGTTGGGCATCTGAGTGCTAAAGACAGGAACACCTCTGTAAACTGCTTTCAGTTAACTCTGCAGCTTTGTGGCACGTGGTTCAGACCCTGGGTCTGTATTGGAGCAGACGGGAGTGTCTGGCTCAGCAAGACAGGGTGCTGGAGTCCTGAGCTGGCAGGGAAGGCAGGGGCAGAAGTAGTCTTGGCACATCATTTGGCAGTTTCCAAGGGGGTTTCTGTGATCCAACCCATCACAGCTGTAGCTCTCATTTTCTACCACCACAGAGAAGTTTGCCAGCCCAGCTTCACTACTACAGACTCTGGCCAAGCTGTAAGTGCAAGTGCCCTGGAAATCAAAGGCCCGTCCGTCAAAGGTCAGATAGTGAGGGTCACCAGATGCTACACATTTGCCAAAGCATGTGGCGTGGCAGCCTAGGATTCCATTCTCCACCCTGCACTGCACATTGGCTCCGCAGGAGGCCTCCTGGCACTCAACGACCCCGCTGTGTTTGCACCGGCACCGTTCCTGGCAGGAGGCGCTGGGGTAGAACTCCTCTCCCTTCCTGTAGTACCTGCCCTGGTGCACACAGACATACTGCACGACGGGGACACACCAGTCTCTGCTCAGGAGGAACCCGGCGTCACAGAAACAACCTTCGGCACAGGGGGCGTCACAGCCATCAGGCCCCTAAAGGCTGTGGCAGGTGGCAGGGCAGCCGCTCCCACAGAGCTCGTAGTGTGAGTTACTGGGGCAGCTGGCACCTGCAGGAGAAGATCAGAGGGAACGTGCAGATGGGGGTGAGAGAAAGCTTCTTAAATTAAGGCACCACCGGAAGAGAAGGTGCAGGTATCACTTACAATAGTGTTGTTCGGGGGAATTGGGAGCCAAAACTCCTGGGTTCTAGTCATGGTTCAGGGAGGGACGTGGGGTCTACTGGGTTAGAGCAGGCAGGGCTGGGAGCCAGGATCTAGCCAATCAGAGCTGGAGGGCTTGCAATCAGGTTTCCTGGGTTGTACTGCCAGCTCTGGGAAGGGATTAGGATCTAGTTGCTTAGTCACAGAAGGGCTGGGAGTCAGGACTCTGGGGTTTTCTTTCTGACTCTTGGAGGGACATTTGGTCTAGTGGTTAGAGCTGCAGACAAGGGGACGTGTTCCAAGTTGAAACCCAAATTCTGGAGTGGGCAGCTGTGTATGGTTTAGTGATGGAGGACTTCGATGGCCAGGGCTGCGTGGCGCTGCAGAGCTGTGGGTGCTTCAAGAAGTGGATATATTACAAGGTACCGCCCCCTGCTGGGGGTATTAACTCCTATAAGTTCACTTCCTCCACACCCTGCTCTCATCAGCCATGTTGACTCAGACCATTGTCAATTGCCAATGGCAATATAGTAACTCCTCACTTCAAGTTATCCCAGTTAATGTTGTTTCATTGTTACGTTGCTGATCAATTAGGGAACATGCTCGTTTCAAGTTGTACAATGCTCCCGTATAACCTTTGGCAGCCACCTGCTTTGTCCACTGCTTGCAGGAAGAGCAGCTCGTTGCAGCTGGCTGGTGGGGGCTTGGAACCAGGGTGGACCGGCAGCCCCCCTATCAGCTCCCCGTTCCCTTAAGTTCCCTGTGTAGCAGCTTCCCAGCAGGCTACCAACTGCCGGCAGTTCAGCTGTCCCTCCCGCCACTGCCATGTGCTGCTCCTGCCCTCTGCCTTGGAGCTGCTCCTGGGAGCCTCCTGCTTGCTGTGCAGGGGAGTGGGAAGGAGGGGAGCTAATGTCAGGGTGTCTCCCTCCCCCCTACTCTTGCACCCCGGTTACCCCTTCTGCATATAGAGCAGGGTGGGGACAGGACCGGGCTCAGGATGGAGAGAGCTTGCTAACCGCAGCTGCTGTCTCAACTTCCTGATTTTTGTACTTAGAGTGGGGTCAGCATACTTAAGAGGGGCTATGCACATCTCTCTCTCTCTCCCACTCACACAGGGTGTGTGTCTCGGTCTCTGTCTGCCACGCTGTCTCCCCTCCCTCTATTCGTGCTGCCTTGTAGAGTGTGGGGCTACGTTAACAACAACGTGTTAACCCTTGAGGGCTCAGCCGAATGCTAGTTAATCATTTAGCAGTAAGGTATTCCCCAGGAAATATCCCACCCTCTTCCACCCTTTAACTTCACCACCTCAACCAAGCTTCATAATCATCATTGCTGTGTACAGTATTAAATTGTTTCTTTAAAACTTATACTCTGTGTGTGTGTATATAGATAGATAGATAAAATATAGTTTTTTGTCTGGTGAAAAAAATTTCCCTGGAACCTAACCCCCCCATTTACATTAATTCTTATGGGGAAATTGGATTTGCTTAACATCGTTTTCTAAGTATAACATTATGGTGGAGAATTGTGAAAGGGGGAATATTGGCATATGTTGTGGTTATTGTGAAAACTGGCGTGCACACCGCCAGCTCTAGAAGGCTTGGCACTTCTATTTTGCCAACCAGGCAAACTCTGAAGGATATAGGAGTTTGTCCACCTCCTGGCCTTGAAGGATATATATATATAGGTAGAGGTAAAATATACATGTAAAAATTACTATATGCAAATTACCTAACTGATAGAGGAAGGAGAGAACTGCCCATAATTGGCAGCACAAAGGAGCCACAGATAAAGGACATATCTGGTCAGCAAACAAACTACCTGAAACCAAAAGACTCAAATTATGACCCTCCAGAGGAAGGTGGAAGGAGTCAAACCTAAGAATAAGAGGGGGACAGGTTAACCCTAAATAGAAAAATGCAGTATGCAGTGCTGAAATCTGAAGACAAATACAAAAGTGTTCTGCTTATATACATGACACCCCTACCTTTTAATTCACCAAAAGCCCAAGGATATAATTCATGGTATAACAAGATACTTTTAATAGATTTGATGTTAATATTAAACATTGGGATAAATGTAATGTTAATAAGTACCCCTTTAAGGTCATAGGGTAATGATGCTTCTCAACTATTACCTGTGAATAAATGTAAAGCTTAGCACAGCAGAAAAACCATTATCAACTTGGTCTTCTGGATAAGAAGGGAAACTGAGGTACACCACCTCCTGAATTTAATGACTGAACAGTGGGATAATTTCCCCTAAACCCTTAAAAGGTAAAAGACATTGAAACCTGGCCTGCCTATAGAACAAAAACACAGGAAAATATGGGGGTAATTCCTCTGTTTTGCCTGAAATCAGCAAGGCTATTTGTAAAAGAAAGGGATATTTTAAGCAATAATCTGCCACCCCAAAAGGGGTAGAAGCATGGTGTTTTTGTCTTTCAGAAAATCACAAAAAGCTGGTACCAACTGAAGAGCAACCCAGAATACCATGGATCTACTGTCGTAACAAAACTTGTGTTTTGTGTTGTGTTGTTTGTCTTGTTGCTAGCATTGTTATGTATTGAAAAATGCTTTTAATGCAGTAGTTTAACTATATTTTCAGAAGCCAATGTTGCAGAAGGGTGGAGGTCAAGGAATGCCAGTCTGTTAACAGGGAAACATCCTCAGGTAGCAGACACAATATTAGGAGGGATTGGTTTTGGAGTAGGAATTATGAATACTGAACCTGGAGGTAATTAAGAATAAATTAAGCTCTCTGTCCCAGCTACAGGACAGCCTGATACAGAAACAAATACATGCTAATGTGGATCTAGTCCAAATAAGTCTGGGTAATTTGAAAGCTAGATGGAATATGTGGCTCAATGCCATCACCTGGCTGCTGTATAGGAAACAGATGGAAATTGAAAACCATACTGCTATAGCCATGGGATGTACTGAAATGCAGATACTTGCTTTGTCCACCTTGGATCACGAAATGTTTTGGGTAATAGCGGGAAACACTAAGGTTTTAATACACTTCTAAAGCAAAGAAAAAGATCATTGATACTTATCAATATGAATGGATGCAGTATGTTTCTAGCATGGTAAGGCCAGACCTTTTAATTAGAGAAACTGTTGGTAAAATTGCACCCCAACAGTCTCTGGAAGCAAGGATATGGAAAGTTAGTCCACTCCCCATATTGCACATGGGATCTTTCTTGCTACCCCGGATCTCGAGCCAGTGGGCTGGGGAGGGAGGGAAGCTATTGGACACCAGAGGTTGAACCGAATGGACTCCTCAAAAGTGGGTATGTTTGTCCTTACCTATTGCCCCAGAGCCCTGTACCAAAGATATATCGCTGGGATCGTGTATGTGGGATAAATTGGATAATGAGACCAAGGTACTGTATAATGGGCAATGTGTATGTGTGAATTCTTGGGAAGAGGTCTTTTGGGAGATGAATGTAAATGCAATGTAAGTACTGTGTTTACCAATTATCACACTTACTATCTACCACAGCCAGAAAAATGTCATCTTACTGTGAGCACTAATGGCTCCTCTGGGAGGGGGAGGGGACGGAGCGGCTGCGTTGGTTGGAGCCGTTAGGGAGCAGCTCCGGCAGGGGAGGGAGCCAGATTAGATTAGATTAGAGAAAGGGAGAGACTCAATATATTGTTAGGAGGATGGATTAGATGGATAGGGAGATTAAACAGATTTAATAGATGGGTAGATCAATTAGATGGATTGGGTGATTAAATAGATTAAGTGGAGGATACGTGGCTAAAATGGATGGAGAGATTAAATGGATGTAATAGATGGATAGGTTTGTATTGGCAATTGTAATCAGTCACCCTGAAGAAAAAACGGTGGGATTTTTTTATGACTAAAAAAATTTCCCAAATTGAAAATTTTTTGGTTTTGGAATCAATAAAATTTCATTTTCAAAAACTACTTAACCTGCAAATGGGAAACTGAAACATAGTTTAAAAATGTTTTTTTAAAAGGAAAATAAAAAACGAACAGAATGAAAATGAATTCAAAATTCACCATTTGGGGTTTGTTTTCAATCAGCTCTACCTGTAAAGTTCTTTAGAGGGGCGGGGTTCTGCAGGGCTACTTCCAAGACTGCGTGTACGACTATTGCTTCTTCAAAGGCCAACAAGCCGTGATATGCCAGCTTATCACCAGCTATACTGCAGCCTGCCAGGCCACCGGGGTCACTATATATGCCTGGAGGACCAACTCCTTCTGCAGTAAGTGGAAGCAGCTTGGGACCGCCTTCTGGGATGAAAGTTAATGTACGAGGGAAAGAAAACAGGGTCTTTGCTCAAGGGAAAGCCAAGTTGGTTGGTGTTCAGGGAAGGGGATACGAGATGTTTCTCCCCTAGGGGGTGCAGGCTTTGATCCAGCCCCAGGGTAGGGGGACTGGCCAGGTCAGGGTGGGCATGGGAGAGGATATGGGGCTTTTCCCCTCTAGGGGGCACCAATTCTGATCTGATCCCAAGACAGGGGAACTGACTGGCTCAGGAGCAGGGAATTGGAATTCAGGGCCTGTCCCCTGGAGGGTGCAAATTCCAATCCAGGCCCTGCCTAGGGGTAGAAGTTGACTCAGTGTGGGTTGTCCAGGGATATGGGGCCTGTATTTCATGAGTGTGTGGGTCTCATGCAGGTCCTTATTGTACAAATGAGCCTGTCACAGAGCTCATGCTAATATCTGGAGTTGCCAGTGTCAGAAGAGGCCAAGAGCTGAAGGGGCCATGGAGACTGAACTTTCCTCTGACAAGGGGTCCTGCAACAACATACTGGCAAGGCACAGTATGAAGGAAGCTTGCCTGGCAGCTTCCCATACTGCACCCAACAGACTCCATTCTCCAGGGCTGTCATCAGGCTCCCTTCTCCAGCCCTTACGTTGTTACATAGTTCAGAATCCAGCTAGTTTTCTTTTATGGGATGCTACCGTCTTGTTGTTTCAATGACAGGTCTCTCCTGTGCCCAAAACAGCCACCGTGAGGTCTACGCCCGGGGCTGCCAGTCGACCTGTAGCAGCCTCTATGCCCCAGTTCAGTGCTCGGCCCAGTGCTGGGACGGCTGCGTGTGTGATGAGGGCTTTGTGCTCAGTGGTGATGAGTGCATCCCTATGTCCCAATGTGGATGTGTCTACCTGGGATTTTATTATAAGGCTGGGGAGACCTTCCACCCAACGTGCCAGGAGCAGTGTGTGTGCCAGGCCAGCGGAGATGTGGTTTGTAAAGTTTTGTCCAGCCTCCCTCATGAGGAGTGCAAGCTGGTGAACCTGGCAACCCTACCTACAGCGATGGCTCATGTCTTGCAAGGCAGGGCCCGGCTTCCTGCTCCAGGCATTGTGACCTGGTGCATGGGGTAGTAGAACCACTCAGGTTTGGCCCCTCCATTAGACAAGGCAAAACCTGAGTGGTACCACTACCCCATGCACCAGGTCGCAACACCCGGAACGGGGGATGCAGAAGCTGATGTTGCAGGAAGGGTGCAGGGCAGGCTCACTCAAAAATATTTCCCCCCCTTCCCCTCTGCCCACTGGGGCCTCCCATTCACATCGGGTATTTCTGTTTTTGCACCCTTGGTTTCATGCTATCTGTGGGTGCAAGTGAACCCATCAACCCATGCTAAAGCCACCACAAATGCAAAACAAGATAAAAATCAATCATTTAAAGCACTCTGATTTAAAGCAATCCACCCTGCCTCAGATGCTGCAACCAGCTGGTATAACCTGTGCTTATCCAACACCTGGCCCAGAGACCGTAAAGGGGCCCTCAGACATTCCGTACAATGGACTCACGTACCTGTGAATTTCGAATCATAGTAGAACAGCACTATTGAACGGCCCTTTTCAAACTGCCACTCGACCCTGGGTGTTCCGCTTTGCGATACGTACGCAGTACAGGGTATATCAATTGCTGGAAAGAAACAGCAATAAGACAGCATTTGCACTGCACCCCAAAGGTAATGTCATGTAATAAGATCCTATTTGTAAACACTTGGCAGAGCTAAGCCACGAACATATTTGTTTTAAAATGGACTGGGAGCCAGATTTTCATTTATACCCAGGACCAATTACAACGTAGTGTGAAGGGATCATCCTTCCTGAATCCCAAGGGCTGGAAAAAATGCCTAACAGTGAGAGGCTTAGAGAGCTGTTTAGTTCATTGAAAAGAAGATTGCCAGCTAACATGATTATGGCATACAAGTACGTTCTCGGAGGGGAAAAAATACACTAAAGGGCTCTTGGGTACAGAAAGGCAGAAGAACCACCAATGGCTGGAAAAAGCCAGACCTGTTCACAATATTGTATTGTTTTTAAAAGAGTGATTAACCATTGGAACCATCCAGGGAAGCGATGGATTCCTCAACTCTTGATGCCTTCAAATCCGGCCTGGCTGCCTTGCTGGAAGAGATGCCAAACAAGTGATTGGGCTCAATATAAGGGTAAGTGGGTGAAATTATCTGGTCTGTGTGATGCAGGAGGTCAGACTAGATGATCTAATGGTCCCTTCTGGCCGTAGAAATCTACCATTTCTTGAGGGCTACCATCTTAAAGTCACATGGGTCTGAAAATGCAGCCTAGTGCTGACATGCAATACTAAAATCACTGGAACAAAAACATTAACGAGCTTTTTCGTTCACTTTGTGCATTTGGCAGCACTTTGGGTATAGTCCGTTTCAATGCTGCCTTGTCTGGTCAGTTTATGTGGGTCTTTCAATCAGCAAAGGGGCAGAAATTCACTTATGAAAGCTTAAAATAGGAAATTAATTGTGAAGCTGCAGAAACTAGCAGGGACAAGAATTGTATCTGAATCTACTGGGAACTCATTGAGATTTACTAGATTACAAATCAGTGTTCCTGTAAGTGTCAATCCAAAATTAACAATAAATTAGAAAACTGACATCATAGTGACAGCCCGAAGGAGAGTGGAGCTACATTTCGCTCCTTCTTGAATGCCTGGGAGACTAGAGATGGAGTTATCACGGGCAACTGACATTTAAAAAAAAAAAAAAAAAAAAAAAACCCAGGGGTAAAATTTTCAAGTCACTTGGGGCCAGATTTTCAAAGGTATTTAGGTACCTAAAGATGCAGGGAGGCACCTATTGGGATTTGTAAAAGTGAAAGCAATGGGAGTTATATTTCTAGCCCACCTAGGTGCTTTTGAACACCCACTAGGCACCTATCAATAAGCACCTAAATACATTTGACAATCTGGCCGCTTAGGCACTTGTTTGAAAGTTTTACCCTAGATTTAGTAGTTCAACTTGCCAGAGGCCATTCCCGATTCTGTACTAATTCAGTCATCTTGTTAGGGCTCAGTCATTATCTCCACCCTGAACCTCATCTTTATGCTCTGATACAACAGCTATTAAGCCCCAAACTTTCAACTACATTTCATCTGAGACATGGACACTGGAATCTCTGGAACAAGAAGTACTTGAATTTCAAAGATTCAATACTCACCAAAACTACTATAGTATTGCTTTGAGTGCAGAAAGACTCCAAGTGTATTTACTACTGGAGGGAACAGTTTCTTACCCTACAGTAGCTGTGATTCTTCGAGATTTAGTCAGTGTGGATCCCACAGAAGGTGCACATGTGTCTCATGTGCACGAGTTCAGATATTTTGAATAGCAGTATCTGTTCAGGGCTGTAGTAGACAGAGAGAGCCTGGAGCACTGGGCCTGGTGCAAGATCTGTGTCCTGACCCAGAGGCTGTGAACCAAAGTCAGGCCGTGTATTAAAGCAGATGCTTGTAAGTTCACTATTCAGTACGTGAACTTGTCAAAGTTGTTGCTAGTGTACTAGGCACTAGATATTTATGTAAATATATTCCAGCTAGTACAGATAAACCATCTGATCTTGTACTAGATTGGGGTGTGACAGAATTATGAATAGGGATATTTTCTCCAAGACATCAGGAACAAGGGGAGGTAAAAAACAGAGGTCATGGAACATAAGGTGGTACGTAAGTTATTTATCTCAGCCTACAAATGTCGGGGTACCTCGCCTTAACACTTTGTGTGGCCTGGGGGATAGCAGAGACTGCTGCTGCTGACCAGGCACTCATG
This sequence comes from Emys orbicularis, assembly GCF_028017835.1. Lineage (NCBI taxonomy): Eukaryota > Metazoa > Chordata > Testudines > Emydidae > Emys > Emys orbicularis. Next base: position 16,166,837 of record NC_088702.1, read on the forward strand.
TGTTAGTGTACCTGTAACCACAGAGCTAGGGCACTAGGACTGTGCCCTGAGGGCAATAAACCTGGCCGAGTGCCTTTGTCACCTTACCATGCCAGTGGTCATTCTTTATGAAAAACATCGAGGTCCGCTGAATGAGCATTATCTGCTGTTAGTACTGGTAACACTGAAGCTCCAAGGACTGAAGCACTGAGCAGCCTGAAGAACGTTACCAAGGCAACGACATTTCAGCCTTCGACATCATTTAACAAGGGCCACGCATGACCTTCAGCTTCCTCACAACTCAAAGCCCTCTCGCGGTCCCTTCCAGTCCTAGAATCTATGAATTAGCTGATGACTCCGAAACTGGCAATGGAAGGTGGCTCGTGGGATCCGCCCTGACTGCAACATCTCGAAGAACCACAGTTACTGCAGAGTAAGGAACCAGACTGTTTTCTAAAAGTATCTGTCGGTGTCGATTCCACTGTAGGTGACTGGCCATCAGTGTCCCCTCTGGATAGTGGGAACGAAGAGAGCCAACTGCATCAGTCAAATAGGGATTGTAATACTGCTCTCCCAAACTTTACATCTGCCCTGGCAGCTAAGTCCAATGCATAATTCTTGACAAAAGCCAGTGTTCTGTATCAGGATCTCCTAGACTTGTCTAAGACAGTCCATCTGTGTCATTCACCCAGCCAACATCCGGGCAGTCAGGTGCAGGGACTTCACGTCTGGACAGAGTATCTGGCCAGGATGCTGGGAGATCAGGTCTGGACAGGACTGGTGGCTGAATGGACACTGGCAAAAGGTCCATTGGCCAAAACTGCCTGGGCCAGTTGGGAGCTACACGAATGATTGTGGCTTTGTCTCTTGATTTTGGAAATCATGCCGAGACCAGGGGAATCAGAGGAAAGGCAAACAGGATACCTGGACTCGATTGCAGAAGAACAGTGTTGGGAAATATTGCCAGGCTCCTGCCCACTTTAGAACAGAAATGCTGACTCTTGGTGTTTTCCTGGGTGACAAACAGGTCTATCACAGGAGTTCCCCAATGGTGGAATCTTGGCGCAATCATGGATCTCTGCAGGGACCACTCCCGACTAGCTATGGATTTTCTGCTCAGCAAGCCCACCAGGTTGTTGCCTACTCCTGGGAGATGGAGAGCCATTGGGGTTATCCTGTGTCGGCGGCACCGTGTCCAGAGCTTGAAGGCATCCCCATAGGGGAGACACGTGTGCACCTCTTTGCTTGATGATGTAGTGTGTCGCAGGTCTGGTCAGTCAGGATGTGCATGGTGGAGTTCGGGAGAGCAGGTAGGAAGGTTGCACAACCTTCTTGTTTATCAGGTGTTTTACTGGGGAAAAAGACCAACTTGAGCCTGAGCTAGAGCAGCCGCAGGTGAAACCTGGCAAGCGATGTCATGTATGTGTACGTTAACATATGTCCCCACAGCTCCAGACACATCCGCATTGTCACAGTCTGGTTTGATTCTATCCCAAGTACTAAAGACTACCCCTGTCTCCAGGAAGGCTCACTCTGACTGATCCAGAGTCAGTCAAGGCTCCTGGGAACTCTATTGCCTGTGGTGAGATAAGAGATTTTTTCCCCTAGCTCATCAGGAGGCCCAGCTGAGAGAATAGGGATAGTGTGTAGTCCAGGCTTTCCGCCATTTCCTCCTGGGATCTGCCCCCATCATCCAGCCGTCGAGCTGAGGGTAGAGGTGAATGAGCTGTTGCTACCGCGAGGCACTTTGTGAAGACTCGTGCCACGGAGAGTCTAAAGGGCAGAACGTTGCACTGATAATGATGGGGCCCCCACTGTGAGCCCTAGGTGCTTCCTGTGAGCTGGATGGATAGCGACGTGGAAGTACATGTCATGTCAGCAGAGAGCCACCAACCAGCCTTGAGCCTCAAGAGATGGGATGATGGAGGCAAATGTCACCATCCTGAATAGGATACAGTGTTGTATATGTCCAATCTTCTCATGTCTAGGATGAAGCTTGGATAGGACGAAAACTCCTTTCTTCTTCAGAAGAAGAAAGAACAGGAGTATAATCCTCTTCCCCAGTACTCCATAGGTACCTACATGCCATAGAAGAGATGAAGCAACTAGTACACTTCTGTTTGTAATAGGTTCTCATGACAAGGATCCCTGAAGAAGGATAGGGCAGGGGGTAATGCGTGGAAATGGATAGGGGAGCCATGGACAATTTCTAATGTCCATTTATTGGCTCGGATGGCTGCCCAGGCCCAGTGGAAAGGCAGTTCCTGAAGGTGGACGCAGGCTCCACACTGACTCCAATGCAACTCCCAATGCTCCTGTCAAATCTGCTGCCTCAGAGGGAGTCTGGTGCACAGAGGTGATGGGTGTCCCCAGGAGTATCTGAGATTCTCTTTGTGGGTAACTCTGGCTGTCAATCCCACTAGTAGGATGGTGTCCTCTGCCTCTGCTTGGGCTGCTACTTGTAAGGGTTCCTTTAGGTGTGTAAATCCCTAAGAATCACAGAGCTTTCCTTGAGGGACTGGAATACTTCGTTTGTTTTCTGCCTGAAGAGCTCCATCCCATTAAAGGGCAGGCCATCTATTGTGGCCTGAACCCACGAGGCTGTCTCAGTGACGACCGTGGCCATACCAGATGCGTTCTTGGCCGCCTGTAGGAATGCTCTCACGACCATCTGGCCTTCCTTGATTAGTTCTTTGAACTCTTCCTTGTTATCTTGAGGGATCTTGGATAGGAAGGGAGTGACCCTCTCCCAATTGAGATAGATGTATTTGGTGAACAGAGCCTGGTATTTGCCAGCTGGAGGGAGGCTGATGAGTATGCCGTATGTCCATGGAGATCCAACTTTTGGGGTCTTTGTCATTAGGCATGCCTTTCGTGGACTGTGATTTCTCCTGTGCTGAAGAAGCCAGGAACTCTGCATTTGAATGGACATAAGTGCGTTCAAAACCCTTTGGGGGCACTGGTATCTGTTCGCCACCCTTTTCAAAGTGGGAGGAAAAGTGCCCGGCATTTGCCACAGTCCTTTAGCCAGTTCCAGGAGCCCCTTGTTAATAGGAAGGGTGATTCTGGCCAGCATCATGGTGCTCAAAATAAAGACTTCTCTTGTATAAATGTAGTCCCAGTATCCAAGGTCTCTGCATGCAGAAAAGGAGGTCTCGAAAAGTTTTAAATTCAAATCAATCGCTGGGGCCGGGGCTGGTGTCACTGCCTTGTCCTTGAGTGGAGATGGGGGTCGTTGCGATCCCTCCCTTGCTTCCTGCTCTTGCGGGCCCATGTGTGGTTCTGGTGTGGGTGGCCTGGTTAACGATGCCACTGGGGAACGGGATCGCCTCCTTTCTGGAAACATGGGAGAGGGAATCTTGCTCCCAGACACAAGAGCTGATGGTCCCCAGTAAGGCTAAGGTGACGTCGTATGGGTACTAGGCTCCCCAGCCACCTCTTTTGGGTCTGTGACATTATCTGATTAAAATATGACCATGTAAACCATTGTTGCTACCACTGTTCTAGAACTGCAGCAAATCTTATACAAAGTATGACACATGGCCAGAAAGGGTTAAGCAGCTTGCAGGCTATATAATCCAAAGCCAACCTTTAGAGAGTTAGAAGAGTATGCAAATGGTAATTAGGGCCATTCCATGGTAGATAGATTTGCATTTCAAAGTTCTAGCCTATGTTGTTAGAAATTAAAGGTGATACTAATTTTATGTTTACTTATATCTGTTTACATGGCTAACATTAAACAAGTCAGTTCCTGTCTGTCACTATAGCTGAGGGGTAGGCAACCTATGGCTTGCGTGCCAAAGGCGGCACGCAAGCTGATTTTCAGTGGCACTCACGCTGTTCGGCTCTTGGCCACTGGTCTGGGGGGCTCTGCATTTTAATTTAAATTTTAAATGAAGCTTCTTAAACATTTTAAAAACTTTATTTACTTTATATATAACAATGGTTTAGTTATGTATTATAGACTTATAGAAAAAGACCTTCTAAAAATGTTAAAATGTATGACTGGCACGCGAAACCTTAAATTAGAGTGAATAAATGAAGACTCAGCACACCACTTCTGAAAGGTTGCCAACCCCTGCTATAGCTATTGATTCAGAGATCAAAAGGGGATATTAACATTTAGATGAGTCTTGGGTGAAATAATGTCACTGTCTATATGTCACTTTAAAGTTTGTGATAGACTGCCTAATGGATAAACTGCCTTATGTAAATCCATGTAGCTAATTACCTGTAATGCTTAGGAAATAGCTCCACTTCAAAGTATCCGTGATTGCCTATTGTTCACCTAAGGGCCCCGAACTGTAAAAATGCCTTGGGTCCCAATCCATTTTTAATCTCAGATCTGCTTGATGCTTCATGCAGGGGAAGCTTAAGCCCAAGACAGACCCCAGTCCTGACTGGACCACCCTGAATATAAACATTGGACTAGAACCTATGCACAAATTCTGAAAGAACTCTTTGCAACTACAAAGCTCACCATCTCTGCTATGAATCTGAATCTCAAGAACTGTACTCATGACTGTTTGGATACTGATCTTTTAACCAATACACTCTCTCTCTTTTCTTTTTTAATAGAGGTTTGTTTGGTTAATAAGAACTGGCTGTAAGCGTGTATTTGGGTAAGATCTGAAATATTCATTAACCTGGGAGGTAATGTGTCCAATCCTTTGCGATTGGTAGAACTTATTTATATGATGAATAAGATGTTCAGTAATCCTCATCATATCTGACTTGCGCCTCTGGGTGGAGGCCTAAGGCTGGGTTGCTTTAAGGAAACGGAGTTGTTGGCTTCTGGGTAACCAGTGAGGTGTTATAGAACCTGTTTTGTGCTGGTTTGGTAAATCTAGGTATTGGAATATCCACCAGCTTTGGGGGTTGTCTGTCCCATTCTCTGCAGTTCACCCTAATTGAGTGACCTCAGTTGGCTCCCCCCCGGGACTCCGGTCACAGGCTCTCACTCCAAAGGAAGAGGGGGATCTCTACTCAATTTGAGCAAGGCGGAGTACATGGGTTAGGTGAGGAGGAGTATCTCTTCGAACAGCAATGCCGTCAGGCGATGTGCCATTGGGGCTGGTTCCATTAGTCTCTTCAGCACAGGGAAGATGTCTGGAGGTGATCCAGATTACTCCAGGGCAGACACCTGTGCCAAGACTGGTGCTGGGTCCCTCATTCCCTGTGCCATTCACAGCCTATGTAGACAATTCAGATGCTTGGTCCTTTGAACCGATGTTTTGTTTCCTCCTTCTGGGACCTTCCTTCACGTTTGGTGTTACATATGGGCTCTGTCCAGTCCCACGAGTGCGTCTCATCTTTATGTACAGGCACGGATGCCAGCTTTACTGCCTGGGAAGCCTGCGCCAGAGTGACCGATGCGGACACCAGGGCCATCCGTGCCAAGAGCCTCAGTACCGCGGCTTTCGGTACAGAGGCCTTTGCCAATATTGAAGTGGTTGGCATCAAAGTCACTTGTGCCAGCTCTGCCGATATTCTCTTCGCCTTCTGTCCAGCGCTCAATCCTGGAGCATGACCTATGCTCAAGAGAGCGCTGGCCGATACCGGCTTAACTAGCCTGACACTGGTAATGGCCGTCACTTCTGTGTCTGAAGTGACCCACGTGGACTGCTCCAGCATACGCCGCCTGAGCAGAGCGTCCCTGGATTTGCGGGTCCTGGATGAAATGGACTTGCCCACAAAGCACTGATCCGGGAGGTGGCTCTCCCATAGGCAGAAGCTGCCTTGACTGTGTCCATCCTTGACAGGCATGAGTCCATCACAGGATAGGCAGATTTTGAAGTCCACCTTGAGACGTGGCAGCTTGCATGAGGTATGAGGGGGTCCTCACTTTTTTTTTTTTTAAATGTCCACATGAAAGGAGTGTGAAGATGAAGATTTTTTCACAAATCTGATTTAAAAAAATAACGTGTTCAGTTAGGGGAAACAGTGGGCCAGGCGCTCGCTCGGTCCCGTCTTGCTGCCATGGGCATCAAAGGGAAGTGAGGGAGGATTGCGTCTGCTCTGCCTTTTACGCCCTTAAACAGGAGCACGAAGGGGGTGAGAAGGAGGGGGGGAGAAGATAAGTGGCTCCAACAAGCTCAGCTATTCAAAAGAAACCGAACTCATGCCCACGAGACGCACGTGCAACTGCAGTGGAATCCACACGGACACCAAGTCGAAGAAGAGCTGACCTTCCATCATCTTAGGAACAAGCGGTCATGACTAGATCACATTCAATACGTGCAAAGAGAATCACATCTAAACCAGTAAAATAAATAAAATATATATATATGAGAGAGAGAGACAGACACACACCGCTTGTGCTTTACAAGGGACCGTTTCACAAAGCTGAAAACAACTGAACCAAACCAGCTGGCAGGAACCAACCCAGTCTTTGCAGTTTGTGAGCTCCGAGCCATCAGTGCTCCTAAAGATCACTACACTGACTTCTGCTGGAAGGAAGCAGGGCCACCGTAGCAGTTTGTCAGGGTGAGCGCTTGAGCACAGACACTACAGCGAGGGAGGGATTCTCGTGTCACTGTAGTTAACCCACCTCCCCGAGAGGCAGTCACTAGCTCAACGGAATAATTCTTCATTCACCTAGTGCTCTACACCGGGGCTTAGGTTGGCATAGCTGTCTCTCCGGGGGGTGGATTTTTCATACCCCTGAGAGCTGTTGCTATGCCAATGTAAGTTTTCAGTGTAGACCAACCCTCAGCCAGAGATCATTCCCCAGCTGGGAAAGGCCAGTGGGTGGAACTACACCTTGACTGCACAGGCAGCAATCAACAACTTCTCCAGCACTGGCAATTTTTAAATCAATCGTTTTTTCAGAAGATCTGCTCTAGTTCAAACAGGAATGAATTCAGGGAAGACCTATGCCGTGTGTTATCAAGGAGGTCTGACTAGATCATGGTGACCCTTCCGGCCTTTGAATATATAATTTAGCACTCTGCACTTACGGTCATTCTCAGGCACTTGAATGGTTTGTGTGTCCATCACCTGGGCTGATATCAAGGACCCTATGGGAAGGAGAAAAAAACGATTAGGAGAGAGGTTTGTTTAGAAACCACAGAACCCAAGTGATCCCAGAGACAGCAGAACAGCTGCCAAGCTCAACCCCACAGAGATTCATCTCTCCTATGAAGGATCAACACCTTAAGAACATTCTTTTCTACCTCATTTTCTTGGAGAACTCTTAGCCTTACAGTAGTTGCCAAGGGTCTGCACCCCATTACAGGAAAGGGGTTTTAGTCAGACTGCTTCAAGCTTTGCTTTCTGGTTGGTTTTTGTTAAGACAAAGTCAAATGTTTGTATTCGGTAAGGCCTTACGACGCTGAACAAGGATCACTAGGACAACTAGGCTACACACTGCACGCGTACAGACTAGTCCCTGCCCCAAAGCGCTTGCAATCTAAAAAGAACAGGAGTACTTGTGGCACCTTAGAGACTAACAAATTTATTAGAGCATAAGCTTTCGTGAGCTACGAAGAAGTGGGCTGTAGCCCACGATAGCTTATGCTCTAATAAATTTGTTAGTCTCTAAGGTGCCACAAGTACTCCTGTTCTTTTTGCGGATACAGACTAACACGGCTGCTACTCTGAAACCTTACAATCTAAAGATACAGATTTCTTCCCCGCTTCCTCTTTAAACAATTGCCCCCCAAATCGCATCCCCAGTCTCAGCAGCACTCCTCCTCCCCACACAAAACCACTCAGCTTATCTCTGATCCACCGAGAAAGAGCCAAAACTGACTGAAGTGTGCACAGGCTGGTTCCTCTTCCCCAGACAGCTTTGCACTTTGCCATCGGACCAGTCATTTTTGCTTATGCCATCACAGTTTCTAGCGCTGTTTCAGAACTTTTATAGCACCTATTGCCCTTGACATGAGTGCAATTTTAGATCTATAAATACAGCGTGATTGCCATTGGGGCTGGAAGCCACAATGCCCTAGTCTTGCCAGGACCACCACCAAACACGCAGACAATTTTATATTACACTCTGAGAGCCCTGAGGTTCTGGCTCCGACGAACAGCAAGTTTCAAATGGGATGGGGACCTCCACTGGGAAAACTCCGTGCTGGTTCTAGGCCAGAAAACAAAAGCGACCACACACGGCTAGGACGGGGAATCTTTCCGGGAGCTGGGTCCCTGACAATTTAGAGGTTTAAAGATTCTCACCAATACTCTGAATTGTACCTGTGCCCCAAAAGGAAGCTGGTGCACTGCTCTGAACGTAGTTCTGGGCAGCAGCATGTTCCCCAACTGGAGTTTCTGGGTGAAATCCAAGAGCAGTCCTACACTGAGCTCCCTCCAGCCAGGAGAGGCCAAGGGCACAGACGCGATAAATCGACCCCCGAGCGCTCTCCCGTCAACTCCTGTACTCCACCGGCGTGAGAGGCACATGCGGAGTCGACGGCGGAGCGGCAGCAGTCGACTCACCACAGTGAAGACACCACGGTGAGTAGATCTAAGTACGTCGACTTCAGCTACGTTATTCCTAGCAGAACCGCTGGCACTTCCTGTTGCTCTGCGGCGCGAACAGGTCTATGTGGGGCGAGCCCCCCCTCTGGAAAATCGAGTGTGCGATGTGCAGCCTGAGGGACCATTCGTGATCGTGAAACCAGCGGCTGAGGCGGTCAGCTAGCTTGTTTTGTGCTCCTGGAAGGTGCGACGCCTCTAGGTGTATCAAGTGGGCGATGCAAAAATCCCACAGCTCGAGGGCTTCCTGGCACAGGGGAGAGGAGCAAGCACCACCCTGTTTGTTTCTATAGAAACATCGCTGCAGTGTTGTCCGTCAGCACCCACACACATGCGCCCTGCAGGTGGGCTAGAACGCTTGGCATGCCAGACAAACCGCCTTCAGCTCCCTTACATTGATATGCAGCGATAATTCTGTGTGGGACCATAGGCCTTGGGCTCTGATATTGCTCAGGTGCACTCCCCAACTGAGCGCTGAGGCGTCCGTGACTAGGGATAGCGTAGGATGGGGTTTGGCAAAGGGTACTCCCGCACAAACAACGTGTGGTTGCAGCCACGAGTGGAGAGATTCGAGGATGCGAGGGGGGAGCACAACTATCGTGTCCTGCGGGTCCATGCCCAGCCTGTGCACCCGCGCCAACCACGCCTGGAGGGCTGGACCATGTATCTGCAGGCTGCCATATGCCCCAATAGTTTCATGCAATTTCTGGCCGTGGTTGTGGGAAACCGGCGAAGGTTTTCGATGATGTCCGTGAGTGCTTGGAAGCGCAGCTCCGGCAGGAACGCCCTCGCCTGCATGGAGTCCAAGAGAGCCCCTATGAATTCTATTCTCTGAGTTGGGGCCAGTGTGGATTTGGGCACATTCAATATGAGGCCCAGCCTGTGGAATGTGGCCTGGGGCAAGGACACATGCTCTGCGGCCTGTGCTTGGGACTCTGCCTTGATGAGCCTGTCGTCTAGGTACGGGAATACTTGCGCCTGACACTGCCACGACTGCCATACACGTGGTGAATACCCGGGGGGCCGCCGAGAGCCCGAACGGGAGCACCCTGAACTGCTAGCACTGGCCACTGACCATGAATCGTCTGTGGGCCGGGATAATAAATATATGGAAGTACGCATCTTTCAAATTGAGGGCTGCGTACCAGTCCCCCGGATCCAGGGAAGGAATGATGGTGGCCAGAGAGATCATGCGAAACTTCACCTTCCTTATGAATGTGTTGAGATCTCGCAGGTCCAGGATAGGCCGGAGCCAACCCTTGTCCTGGGGGGGGGGGGGGGGGGGGGGGGGAGGAGATCAGGAAATAGCAGGAGTAGAACCCCTTGCCCCTGAACTCCTGAGGAACCTCCTCTATTGCCCCTAGAGCGAGGAGCGATTGCACCTCCTGCAAGAGGAGTGCTTGTGAGAAGGGTCCCTGAAAAGGGACAGGGATGGGAGGGAACAGAATATCCCACCCCTACCGTGCTGAGGACCCAACGAGAGTCGATTCACGGGGGGGGGGAGGAACAGAGAGACTGAAACTGATGCTCCATCCTTGGGCGCATCTTCAAAAAGTTTGGCTTCAGGCCAGGGGGCTGTTTGGCCGAACCCTGGCCTTGGCCTGAGGACTGTGGCGGGCCTCCTATTATTTCTGCCCCGTCTCCTTGACGAGTCTCATCTACGATGCCCAGAGTAGAAGCGGGACGGGGGCTGAGGCTTAAAAGGATCCCCAAAGACTTCAAAGTTGCCCGCGAGTCCTTAAGGCTGTGCAGGCGAGAGTCTGTATTTTGGGTGAACAGGCCTGCACAGTCAAAGGGGAGGTCCTGTATTGTGTTCTGGACCTCAGGTGGTATCCCTGAGACCTGGAGCCACGCACTGCACCTCATTGTGATGGTGGCGATGGTCCGAGCCCACAAGTCCACCGCGTCTAACACAGCCTGGAGGGAGGTTCTGGAGACAACCCTGCCCTCCTCAAGGAGCGCGCTAAACTCCTTGCGCGAGTCAGCCAGGAGTAACTCCTGGAACTTTGCCAACAAACTCCAAGAGTTGAAAGCATAGCGGCTGAGTACCACTTGCTGGTTGGCCACTCGAAGCTGGAGCCCCCAGTCAACTAGACTTTTCGGACAAAAAGGTCCAGTTCTTAGTGTCCCGTGACTTAGGCGCAGGACCCGGCTGTCCTTGCCGCTCTTTGTGGTTTGCCACATCGACCACCACAGTCCCCGGTTGGGGTGGGTGAAAAGGTGTTCGTACCCTTCCTGCGGCACAAAATATTGTCTTTCCAGCCTCTATACCACCCACCGCTAAAGGGGTGGAGCCTGCCAAAGCACCTTTGTGGTATTTTGGATCATTCTTATGAGGGGCAAGGCCATCCTAGAAGGACCCTCAGGGGCAAGGATGTCCACCAGCGGGTCAGACTCCCTCCATGACCTCCTCTGCCTGGAGATTAAGGTTTAGGACCACCCTCCTAAGGAGATCCTGGGGACCCTTGGTGTCCATCACTGGTAGGGTGGTGGTGCCCGCTCCTGCCTTGTCGGGCAAGGAGGCGGCGGTGGCGGCCCGTGGGGACAGGGTCTTCCTGCCATTCTGGCTCTCTGGAGGTCGGGTCAGGTACCTCGGAGCCTCCCGTGACTGGAGGTGGCTCTCGTGTCACTGATGGCGCTGGATCGGGTGCTGCGCCTGAGCATGACAGCCCAGGGTCCCTGTCTCATACGGGGGTGTAGTGAGCCAGCGACGTTGCTGGGGGGGGCCCCCCATGGGGTGCAGATGCCACCGATGCCAGCCTGGAGCCCTGACCCTGGTGGTAGGCCCAAGGAGTCCAAAAGGGCCATTGGACTGGGCCCTGCCACGGGGTGGCCAGGCGACCACGGGTGCCAATGATTCCACCAGTCTGCGGTGCCAGGACCAGGAGCGGTAGTGGCGGCGTCAAGAGACGGAAGACTCGGCGTCTGACTCGGATGAGTAGTCTGTGCCCAACCACAGGAGATGGGAGGGCGCGGAGCCGGACGGTGCCGGGGAGCAGTACCAGGGTGATGGTAAGCGGTGCCGTGACATCATAGGCTTGCCACGATGATGAACCAGAGGCGGTGCCGCCATCGGTGCCGGAGCCACATGTGGTGCCGAGCTAGACGTTGTAGCCGGTGCCGCCACTGGTGCCTGGGCTTGCGGGGCCGGGGACTGTGCCGTCATGGCAATGAGGTCCCATGCTGCCTCATCGGTGTCCGGCATGGAGGGACGGTCGATCTCTTCCTCCAAATCCTCCTGAGTTAGGGAGTCCATCAGCACTGGACTCGATGGGCCTCCTGTTGGGGCCGGAGTCAACGGTGCCAGGTCTTGAGGCCCAGACCATGGGTGTCCCACCGGAGGACGCACCACGCTGGAGTTCACTCAAGGCTTCTTGACGGAGGAACGACCCCGTCCGCCTTCTTATGCGGCACCAGGGACTGCGAGCAGTGCTGCATGGTGGCACTGGCCTTATGGGTTGGGGAGCAGCACCGGTGCTCCTTGGAGGAGTCCTTCCTCAGTGCCGGGACATCCCGCACTGGGGCGCTGCGCACCGAAGATGCCAGTGCCGCTTCTGGTGCCAGCTCGGCTGGAGGGCCTACTCCGTCAGGAGGAGCTTCAAACGCGCTCTCTCTTAGTCCTGGGTATGAAGCTCCTGCAAATTGGGCACTTATCTGTCTGATGGCCTTCTCCTAAACACTTGAGACAGGCAGCATGTGGATTGCCTGCGGGCATAGGTTTCACACACCTCTCACACGCCTTAAATCCCTGTGACTGAGGCATGCCCCAGTGCCTGGGGAAACTAGGACGGGGGAGGGGAAGCCCCCCGAAGTAAGTGCAACTAAACTACAAACTACTATATAACAAACTAAACTATATACAACTAAGAAAGGGAACCACTAGGTAGGCACTTGCAAACGCAAGAGACTGAGCTGCTCCAACAACCGTCACTGGCGGTAAGAAGGAACTGAGCAAGCGGCGGGTTGGCAGGGACCTCTATATACACTGCCATAAAGGTGCCACTCCAGGGGTCTCCACAGCCAACCGACGGGTATCGCTAGGGGAAAATAGCTTCCTATGATTGTGCATGCAGCACGCACGTGCACGCACACCTATTGGAATGCACATGAGCAATCACTCGAAGAAGAACTCTTAGTTCCTTTCTCATGCTGCTTTGCCAGGTGTCCTGGTTCCCCAGAAGTGTGGCAGGTTTTTAATGATTTTAATGGTACCTGCTGCCCCATTTGTTTTACATTTGTTTCCTCCAGATGCCTACGACTGGCAGGCAAGTTACTACCCCCCACCAGCATGAGTATTTGAGACTTGCTAGTGATCTTGTGTGCTTCTGGAGCTTGACACATTTAGCGTGTGCTTCAAATGGATGGGATGCTTCTATAGTGGCAGTCGTCTTGGATGCCTGATTGCTAAGAGCTAGTCTTGGCTCTGCCTTGGGCAACTCACACAAGTGCCTCAGTTTCCCCATCTGTAAGTATTCTTATACTTATCCTATCCTATCTCCTAGAACTGGAAGGGACCTTGAAAGGTCATCGAGTCCAGCCCCCTGCCTTCACTAGCAGGACCAAGTACTGATTTCCCCCCGGTTCCCTAAGTGGCCCCCTCAAGGATTGAACTCACAACCTTGGGTTTAGCAGGCCAATGCTCAAACCACTGAGCTATCCCTCCCCCCTTAAATCCCTTCTCACAAGGGGAGGCTTTCTACAGTGTCATAAGCGTGGGGGAGGTTTACAAGACATGGTTCCTCCCCAAGAAGTTCACAATCTAGAGCCCCACTGATTCCACAACCACACCGAGGTGACAGCTAAATCATGGCTCCGCTTTGTAGTAGAGACAGGTCTTGGGAGGATTCAGCCCTGTCTGGGAATGCTCTTACACAGCCCATCGGGAACAGCCAAGATCTAGTCTACACCACCAAATGTAAATCATGCTTTGATTATTCCGAGGGAAAGCTATGTTGTAACCGGGACCAGTGACTGGGCTGTTCTGTAGATGGGGCCTTAGAACCAATTTAAATGGTCATAACATCTGGCGATGAGGCACCCATGCTTATGACATTTCCTTCTCTGTCACAGTTTCTTAGCCTGGCTGTGACTTAGCCTAGTATCTACCAGGATTAAAACAGTTCCCTAACAGTTGTATCCTGTTATTTTTCCTGACCACAAAGACAAGCTATATATTTCACAGCTGCCTCTAAATATGGTTCTTGCAGTGTTCAGGCCGGTGACACAATGGTGATTAGGTTTAAGCAGAAGACAAGGGTTAATACAGTTTAAGGTCCCATGATCAGGTTTCACTACATCTTGGTTCTTTAGTATACCTTAAATTAAATTGATTTTAACTGTATCAGTATTGCAGGTCCACCAGGGACAAAGAGCAGGATGGAGAGAGAGAGAGAGGCTAAGCTAGGCTGGTACTTTGCAAGTCAGGAGAAAAATGACAGAGGTGTAAAATGAAGTGTTAATGGACATTAGGGCTGTAATTGAATCAAGCAGAAAAAGCCTAAGCAGCAGTCTGATAAAAATGGCTGCTAAATGACAGCATGTGACCAACTGGGACTGTTCTTACTGTGATCTGTAAGTGCTGACAGGGGAGTGTGGCTGGGATGGTCTGCGTTGGGGGATGGGAGAATGACCGAAGGGAAATACCTGAGCCTGTAACATGAGAACCCAGGAGGGGGCTGGGGCGAGGTGACACCTTTGCCCGGGAAACTGAACAAAGGTGGGAGGGGTCGCTGAAGGCAGAGTCTGGGGAGCTGGCTGGTGAGGTGACTGGAGGCAGGGAGGGCTCTGACCTCTGGAGGGGGCTGGGGTGTCCGAGGACCCCAAGATGGACCTAACTGAGGGGTATCCTGTTGTCTGTGCCTGCAAGACCTGTCTCGGACTGTATTCCCGTCGTCTAAATAAACCTTCTGCTTTACTGGCTGGCTGAGAGTCATGGTGAATCGCAGGAAGCCGGGGGTGCAGGGCCCTGAGTCCCCCCTTACTCCGTGACAACTGGTGGCAGCGGCGGGATCTACTGCACCCCGTGGATGGCGCTTCCTGCAGTAAGTGACTGGGGAGAAGTAAAACGAAGGGGGATTGAGGGGGACCAGGCGTGCTGAGGAGTCAGAGAGAGACGGTTATCACCCCTGGGAGTGTGTGACCAGCGAGAAGGTCTTTTGCAGTAACAGGGTCCCCCGGGGGATCGCAGCGAGTGGTCCCAGGGGCGGAGGAGTCTGCAGCTCGACCCTGGCAGAGAGGTGGTGACCTCGAGAAGGGCTGGCACACTAGGGGTCTCCCTGGAAACTGTGGGGAGCGGTGGGCACACAGGCCTGTGAGTGGCCAGCAGGAAGATGTATGCCAAGCGGCTTAAGAGCGACCTGGTGGAGCTGTGCAAGCAGAGGGGGGTGCGCATTGGGAAGCTCACCAAAGAACAGCTCATTGCCCAGCTGGAGAAGGGAGATCGCGCGAATGAACTGATCCCTGTCTCTGAGGGAAGCAGCCTGGCAGATGCAGCGCAGGCCCCAGTGTCTGTCCCAGCTGGGAGTGGTCAGCCGGCTGCTGAGGGCTTCCAGAGACCCCTCCTGCCTATGCCTAGGGGAAGGGTGGGGAGGAGCCCAGCAAATACCGAGGGCGCCGTGACCCCCACGGCCAGCAGGGGATCCTCCCGGCGACACTCGCCGGCCAGCAGGGGATCCTCCCGGCCACGCGCAGCATCCGTGGAGCGGAATGGGCTGGAATGGGAGAAAGAGCTAAAACTGAGAGAGCTGGAGGATCGTGAACACCAGAGGCAGCATGAACGGGAGGAGAATGAGAGACAAAGACAGCATGAAGAGAGACAAAGGCAGCATGAATGGGAGGAGAAAGAGAAACTGAGGCAGCATGAAGAGAGAGAGAGGCATCGTGAACGGGAGGAGAATGAGAGACAGTACTCATTCAGCGTCAGTACTCATTCAGCGTCAGTACTCTTCCCCAGTACTCCATAGGTACCTACATGCCATAGAAGAGATGAAGCAACTAGTACACTTCTGTTTGTAATAGGTTCTCATGACAAGGATCCCTGAAGAAGGATAGGGCAGGGGGTAATGCGTGGAAATGGATAGGGGAGCCAGGGACAATTTCTAATGTCCATTTATTGGCTCTGATGGCTGCCCAGGCCCAGTGGAAAGGCAGTTCCTGAAGGTGGACGCAGGCTCCACACTGACTCCAATGCAACTCCCAATGCTCCTGTCAAATCTGCTGCCTCAGAGGGAGTCTGGTGCACAGAGGTGATGGGTGTCCCCAGGAGTATCTGAGATTCTCTTTGTGGGTAACTCTGGCTGTCGATCCCACTAGTAGGATGGTGTCCTCTGCCTCTGCTTGGGCTGCTACTTGTAAGGGTTCCTTTAGGTGTGTAAATCCCTAAGAATCACAGAGCTTTCCTTGAGGGACTGGAATACTTCGTTTGTTTTCTGCCTGAAGAGCTCCATCCCATTAAAGGGCAGGCCATCTATTGTGGCCTGTACCCACGAGGCTGTCTGAGTGACGACCGTGGCCATACCAGATGCGTTCTTGGCCGCCTGTAGGAATGCTCTCACGACCATCTGGCCTTCCTTGATTAGTTCTTTGAACTCTTCCTTGTTATCTTGAGGGATCTTGGATAGGAAGGGAGTGACCCTCTCCCAATTGAGATAGATGTATTTGGTGAACAGAGCCTGGTATTTGCCAGCTGGAGGGAGGCTGATGAGTATGCCGTATGTCCATGGAGATCCAACTTTTGGGGTCTTTGTCATTAGGCATGCCTTTCGTGGACTGTGATTTCTCCTGTGCTGAAGGAGCCAGGAACTCTGCATTTGAATGGACATAAGTGCGTTCAAAACCCTTTGGGGGCACTGGTATCTGTTCGCCACCCTTTTCAAAGTGGGAGGAAAAGTGCCCGGCCTTTGCCACAGTCCTTTAGCCAGTTCCAGGAGCCCCTTGTTAATAGGAAGGGTGATTCTGGCCAGCATCATGGTGCTCAGAATAAAGACTTCTCTTGTATAAATGTAGTCCCAGTATCCAAGGTCTCTGCATGCAGAAAAGGAGGTCTTGAAAAGTTTTAAATTCAAATCAATCGCTGGGGCCGGGGCTGGTGTCACTGCCTTGTCCTTGAGTGGAGATGGGGGTCGTTGCGATCCCTCCCTTGCTTCCTGCTCTTGCGGGCCCATGTGTGGTTCTGGTGTGGGTGGCCTGGTTAATGATGCCACTGGGGAACGGGATCGCCTCCTTTCTGGAAACATGGGAGAGGGAATCTTGCTCCCAGACACAAGAGCTGATGGTCCCCAGTAAGGCTAAGGTGACGTCGTATGGGTACTAGGCTCCCCAGCCACCTCTTTTGGGTCTGTGACATTATCTGATTAAAATATGACCATGTAAACCATTGTTGCTACCACTGTTCTAGAACTGCAGCAAATCTTATACAAAGTATGACACATGGCCAGAAAGGGTTAAGCAGCTTGCAGGCTATATAATCCAAAGCCAACCTTTAGAGAGTTAGAAGAGTATGCAAATGGTAATTAGGGCCATTCCATGGTAGATAGATTTGCATTTCAAAGTTCTAGCCTATGTTGTTAGAAATTAAAGGTGATACTAATTTTATGTTTACTTATATCTGTTTACATGGCTAACATTAAACAAGTCAGTTCCTGTCTGTCACTATAGCTGAGGGGTAGGCAACCTATGGCTTGCGTGCCAAAGGCAGCACGCAAGCTGATTTTCAGTGGCACTCACGCTGTTCGGCTCTTGGCCACTGGTCTGGGGGGCTCTGCATTTTAATTTAAATTTTAAATGAAGCCTCTTAAACATTTTAAAAACTTTATTTACTTTATATATAACAATGGTTTAGTTAGGTATTATAGACTTATAGAAAAAGACCTTCTAAAAATGTTAAAATGTATGACTGGCACGCGAAACCTTAAATTAGAGTGAATAAATGAAGACTCGGCACACCACTTCTGAAAGGTTGCCAACCCCTGCTATAGCTATTGATTCAGAGATCAAAAGGGGATATTAACATTTAGATGAGTCTTGGGTGAAATAATGTCACTGTCTATATGTCACTTTAAAGTTTGTGATAGACTGCCTAATGGATAAACTGCCTTATGTAAATCCATGTAGCTAATTACCTGTAATGCTTAGGAAATAGCTCCACTTCAAAGTATCCGTGATTGCCTATTGTTCACCTAAAGGGCCCCGAACTGTAAAAATGCCTTGGGTCCCAATCCTTTTTTATCTCAGATCTGCTTGATGCTTCATGCAGGGGAAGCTTAAGCCCAAGACAGACCCCAGTCCTGACTGGACCACCCTGAATATAAACATTGGACTAGAACCTATGCACAAATTCTGAAAGAACTCTTTGCAACTACAAAGCTCACCATCTCTGCTCCGTGGAGCGGAATGGGCTGGAATGGGAGAAAGAGCTAAAACTGAGAGAGCTGGAGGATCGTGAACACCAGAGGCAGCATGAACGGGAGGAGAATGAGAGACAAAGACAGCATGAAGAGAGACAAAGGCAGCATGAACGGGAGGAGAAAGAGAAACTGAGGCAGCATGAAGAGAGAGAGAGGCATCGTGAACGGGAGGAGAATGAGAGACAGCGTCAGCAGGAACTGGAACTGGCGAGGCTGAAGGGCCGCGAGCCCCCGGCTGCGGTGAGTGAGGGGGAACCCAGGACTGCACGGAGCTTTGATAAGTGCATCCTGGCCCCACGCAAGGAGGGGGAGGACATGGATGACTTCCTGGATGCCTTTGAGACGGCCTGCGAGCTGCACCAGGTTGATCCTGCAGACAAACTCCGGGTTCTCACCCCCTTACTGGACCCCAAAGCCTTGGCCTTGTACCGCCAACTGGAAGAGGCGGAAAAAGGAGACTATGAACTATTCAAAAAGGCCCTGCTACGTGAGTTTGGGCTGACTTCTGACATGTACCGGGAAAGGTTCCGGAGTCAGGATAAAACCCCTGAGATCTCATATCTGCAACTAGCCATCCGCATGGAGGGATACGCCAGCAAGTGGGCAGATGGGGCCCAGACGAAGGAGGACCTGGTTAAACTGCTGGTACTGGAGCAACTGTATGAGCGGTGCCCATCCGACCTGAGGCTGTGGTTGAGGGACAAAAAACCAGAGAACCCGCGACATGCAGGCCGGCTGGCCGATGAGTTTGTAAAGAGCCGGTCAGGGGCTGGCAGGGAGGAGTCCCAAAGGAACAGTCCCACCACAACGCAGAGCGAGAGTCACCATGGGCCATCCCAGCGGGAAAATACGGAGAAACCTCACCAAAGGGGAAGATCCAGCGTCAGGTCCATCCAACCCACTCGAGGGAACCCCTGGGACATGGTCTGCTATCACTGTGACCAAAGAGGTCACATACGGGCCCAGTGCCCCAGGCTCAGGGACAGACTGAGCAGACCAAACCCACAGAGGGTTGACTGGGTAGAGACCCAGCCAGGCGAGAGGCAGCACTCCCAGGGAAGGGGGGCTGGCAGAGTACCACCTGCTAAGGAGGGAGGAGAGCTCCAGGCCTGCTCCTCTGCGGGGCGGGATGCTCCAGACTCAGGGTTTTTGGTTTATACGGTGGGCGCGGGGCGGTCCCTCCGGAAAGAGTACCTCGTTCCCCTGGAGGTGGATGGGAGGAAGGTCGATGGATACTGGGATACGGGCGCAGAGGTGACGCTGGCCCGGCCCGAGGTGGTGGCCCCAGATCAGGTGGTGCCCAACACCTACCTGACCCTGACGGGGGTGGGCGGGACACCAGTCAAAGTGCCCGTGGCGAGGGTACACCTGAAGTGGGGGGCCAAGGAGGGCCCCAAGGACGTGGGGGTACACCCGTATTTGCCCACTGAGGTGTTGATGGGGGGGGACCTGGAGGACTGGTCAAGCAACCCCCAGGGTGCCCTGGTTGTGACCCGCAGTCAGAGCCGGCGAGGGGCACTGCGCCCTGGCCTTGGGGAGGGTGCCTTGCCCGAGGCGCAGGACCCTAACCTGGTGGGGAGGGAACACCCAGGGACACGGCTCAGGGAGGCTGCAGCTTCAGACCCAGCCGGCGAGAGAGAGCAGGTGGCCATCCCTGTCCCAGCTGCTGAGTTCCAGGCCGAGGTGCAGAAAGATCCCTCCTTGCGGAAGATAAGGGACCTGGCCGACCTCGGTGCGGTACAGACCATGGGGAGAGGCGGCCGGAAAAGGTTCCTGTGGGAGAAGGGGTTCCTGTACCGAGAATGGGCTCCCCCAGGGAAAATGGAGTCAGGGGGGATCAGGAGGCAGCTGGTGGTACCCCAGAAGTATCGCCGCCAGCTGCTGTACCGGGCCCATGACACCCCCCTCTCAGGGCACCAGGGAACCTGGCGTACCCAGCAGAGGCTGCTACGGAGCTTTTACTGGCCTGGGGTCTTTGTTACTGTCCGGCAGTACTGCCGATCCTGTGACCCCTGTCAGAGGGGGAGGAAGGCCCGGGACAAGGGGAAAACGGCTTTAGGACCCTTGCCCAGCATAGAGGAGCCTTTCCAGAGGGTGGCCAAGGTTAAAAGGGGGGCTCTGAACCAAGAGAGCCCGAAGCACAGACCTCCAGACTGGAGCGCTGGGAGAAGACCCCAGCCCAGTTGGAACCCCAGGGGTATTGGGGGTGGGAAAAGGGCACAGGCCGCATAACCCTTCCCACATGCGAACTGCGAATGCCCTCGAGCACCCCCGACCTAAGGGGGGGCGTGAAACTGGAGGGGCCTGGTGTAATTCTCACCAAGGAATGGGAGGGATGCGGGGGCATCCATGGGAACGGGGGTAGGTTCGAACTTCCCCGGGTCACTGGCTGAAGTGACCCCGCTCAGTTCGGTCTCGAAGGGGGGAGATGTGACGAACTGGGACTGTTCTTACTGTGATCTGTAAGTGCTGACAGGGGAGTGTGGCTGGGATGGTCTGCGTTGGGGGATGGGAGAATGACCGAAGGGAAATACCTGAGCCTGTAACATGAGAACCCAGGAGGGGGCTGGGGCGAGGTGACACCTTTGCCCGGGAAACTGAACAAAGGTGGGAGGGGTCGCTGAAGGCAGAGTCTGGGGAGCTGGCTGGTGAGGTGGCTGGAGGCAGGGAGGGCTCTGACCTCTGGAGGGGGCTGGGGTGTCCGAGGACCCCAAGATGGACCTAACTGAGGGGTATCCTGTTGTCTGTGCCTGCAAGACCTGTCTCGGACTGTATTCCCGTCGTCTAAATAAACCTTCTGCTTTACTGGCTGGCTGAGAGTCATGGTGAATCGCAGGAAGCCGGGGGTGCAGGGCCCTGAGTCCCCCCTTACTCCGTGACACAGCAACAGGCTGGAAATGGGGCAAATCAAATTGCAGTCATTGATTAAAGTCAGGCCTTGGCTACACTCAGGACGCTGTGAAGCGCGAGTGTAGTCGCGCCGCCAGCGCTGCGAGAGCGTGCAGCACTGCAGGCACTGATTACACTGGCGCTTTACAACGCTGCACTCGCTGTGCTCAGGGGGGTGTTTTTTCACACCCCTGAGCGCAGCAAGTTGCAGCGCTGTACAGCGCCAGTGTAGCCAAGGCCTCAGTTAAGTAACTAGAGAGAGTGAAAACCAGTAATATGCAGCACTAATCACATGGAAAACTAAATCAGCTACATGACAAAGTAGCGGTTCTTTGAGTCAGTGAGTTTCAGCCTGAGCAGTAGTCTGAAGTCTATACAACAACCTGATGCCATTTCACAATTAAACAGATATAACACAAAGATGCACCACCGTGGCTAGGTCCAAATTATAACATATAGCACACCCTCCAAGGATGCTGTACCAAGTGGCCTTGCCCCACAGTTCCCTGAGAAAAATGTTTGTGGGAGTAAATCCATCGCTGGCTGGTCCTGCACCAATGTTTCAGAGCGTGAACCACAGACGTGGCATGTTTCAGTGTACACAAAAGCTGATATCTTACTACATTAATAGCAACCCGTCTGGCATAAGGGACTCTATTCTTTGGAAGACAAGACACAGGACCATAGATTTTTAAGTGCTGGAAGGACCAGTGTGGCCATCTAGTCTGACCTCCTGCAGAGCAAAGGCCTTAGAATTTCACCCAGCAATTCCTGTCTCAAGTCCAATAACTTGTAACTGAGCTAGAGCATATATTTTAAGACACCCAATCATGATTTAAAGATTTCAAGTGATGGAGAACCCGACAAACTTCTTGATTCACTGTCCCAGTGAGCGATATGCCCCCTCACTGTTAAAAATGTGCCCCCTTGTTTCTGGTTTAAATTTTTCAAGTTTCACTTTCTAGTCCTCAGATCTGGCATTCTGCCTTTGCCTGCTACATTAAAGAACTGCCTGTTACTCCTGAGGGCAAAATTAAAAATTCTGCACCCAAAAAAAAAAAAAAAAAAAATTCTGTGCACAATATTTTAAAGCTCTTCAAGCTTTATTGTCAATAAATAAATGCAGAGGCTCCAGCATGCAGTGGGGAGCACAGGCCACTGGTTGTACGAAGGTGGGAATCACCCTGCAGCCTCCCTACTGCCCACCCCCAGGACACGGACTCAGTGGTGAGGCTGCACTTAGGGTGACCAGATGTTCTGATTTTATGGGGACAGTCCCGATATTTGGGTTTTTTTTTTTTTAAATATGGGCTCCTACTACCTCCCACCCCCTGTCCCAATTTTTCCACACTTGCTACCTGGTCACCCTAGCTGCACCTGACCCAGCACAAGGCCTGGGCCTACTGCAGACACACCCTGGGGCCCTGCCCCTCTGCGCCAGGTGTGGGGCAGGCAGGCTCAACCAGGCAGGATCCAAGTGTGGAGGGGCTCAGTGTGGGGTGAGAGGATTCTGTGTGGGACAATCAGGGTGCAGGCTGCTCAGTGTGGGGGGATCTGAATGCACAGAGGCTCGTTGGGGGCGGGGGTTCCAGGTGCAGGGGCAATGGGACTCTGCAGGAGCTTCCAGGTGAAAGTGGTTGGGTATCGGTGGAGGGGTCTGGGTGCGAGGGTCTCAGCAGGAGGCTCTGGGTGCTGGGGGAGTGGGACTTGGTGGGGTGGGGATCTGGGTGCAGCTAGTTGGGGGGGTCAGTGGCATGGGGATCTGGATGTGGGGGCTCAGGGGGGTGAGGCTTGTCAGGGTGGGGGGTTGAGTGCAGGGAGCTCAGTGGGGGGTGATCTGGGTGCAAGGTGGGGGTCTGGAGGCAGGGGGGCTCCAGATGCAGGCGTTGAGGTTCAGTGGGGTGGGGTTTGGGTATGGAGGGCTAGGGGGGGGTTCTGGGTGTACAGGGTGAGACATGTCAGGGGGGTCTGAGTATGGGAGGTCCAGATGCACGGGGGTTGGGCGGATGGGGGAGCAGCTTCCCGTACAGTGACCCCTCCCCCTGCAGCTGAGGAGCGATGGGGGCAGGAAGCAGGGGAGGATGCTGAGCTTCCTGCAGCTGGATCCTGCAACATGATCAGCAGGCTGCCACAGCCTTACCCTGGTCTATGTGGCAATGCTCAGGCATCGCCCATGAACCAGCAACTTTGTGGGGCATGGTGTCAGCTTTAGATACTTCCAGTAAGCCTCTCCCACTTGTACAGATGCCCTCTTTGGTCAGCTTTCCTTGCAGTCTTTACCTTTCCACTGCTGTTAATTCTTCAATATACACTCTTCCCTCTGCCGTGGGGCAGGGAAAGCTTCTCCTTAGGAGCAACGTGGCAGGGGATGGCTTTGTAACTTCAGCTCAAGATCTGACTCTCTGAAGCTGCAAAATCAGGACCAGAAGTCCCAGCCAAAATTTCCAAAACAATTTCTCGGGGGGGGGGGGGGGGAATCTATGACCCAGTCTCTGTCCTACAAAGTGTCTCAGCACTTCCTGTATTTCCTGCATCCCTGCAGAAATGGGGCGCGCTAGTGTGGTTGAGTGACAAGGAAATGCATATTGCAGCAATTGAAGTAAATGGAGGACAAATGGTCAGAACAATAGTTTGAATAACTACTTCCTCAAAGTACATACCTGCCAGGGAAACCAATTTCTCTTACAATAGGAGTACAAGGGAAAGCTTCTCCCCCACTGTTTTAAAACTTCCAAGTCTTGTCCAGTAGTACCGATTACCCATCTTTTTGCAACGAATTAGTGCAGGAGCATTTGTACCAGTCACTCAGTGCACAAGAAAGAATTGCCCAGCCACTTCAGCCAAGCCTGCTTGCTTTGTAAAGAGGTGCTGTTTACTAAGGGCTTGGCTACACTTGCAAGTTAGAGCACATTAAAGCAGCCCCAGGCACCCTAACTCATGATGCGTCCACACTGGCAAGGCACGTAGCGCACCCAGACTCCGTGGCTGGAGCGCTCCTGGTAATCCACCTCCCCGAGAAGCATAACGCTTGCTGCGCCCCGGCTGGAGTGCCGCAGCGCCAGTGTTGACGCCCTGATCAGCCTCCAGAAGTGTCCCACAATGCCTGTTCTAGCCACTCTGGTCATCACTTTGAACTCTACTGCCCTGCCCTCAGGTGACCAACCGTCAGACCCTGCCCTTTAAATTCTCTGGGAATTTTGAAAATCCCCTTCCTGTTTGCACAGCAAGGTGTGGAGTGCTCTCAACGAATCTTTCCAGGTGACCATGCCTCCACGCGCCAGGCGATCCCCAGTATGGAGCAATGGCGAGGTGCTGGACTTCAGTGTTTCGGGGGAGCAAGCTGTCCAGTCCCAGCTGCGCTCCAGCCGTAGGAATTATGATACACCTCTACCCTGATATAACGCGACCCAATATAACACGAATTCGGATACAACGCGGTAAAGCAGTGGTCCGGGGGAGCGGGGCTGCGCACTCCGGCGGCTTAAAGCAAGTTCGATATAACGCGGTTTCACCTATAACATAGTAAGATTTTTTGGCTCCCGAGGACAGCGTTATATCGAGGTAGAGGTGTACCTTCGGGCAGAAATCAAGGGACATGATGGAAAGGGGACATGACCGGGACGCACTGCAGTGCAGGGTTAAAGTGAAGGAGCTGCAGAATGCGTACTGCAAAGCGCGCAAGGCAAACTACCGCTCCGGTTCTGCCCCCGCGACCTGCCGTTTCTACAAAGAGCTGGACGCGATACTTGGGGGCGACCCCACCTCCACTTTGACACTGCAGAGCCCAGTTCAACAAGGCAAGAGGAGGAGGAAAGCGGGAACGAGGGTGCTGAGGAGGAGGGAGACAGCCCAGCATCCCTAGATGCATGCAGCCAGGAGCTGTTCTCAAGCCAGGAGGAAGGTAGCCAGTCGCAGTGGACAGTGCTTGGGGAAGGACAAATGCCAAAGGTGGTGCCCTGTAAGCGGCTTTTATTTTGGGAAGGAAGTTGTTTGGTGCAGGCTCTTGGAGCGAGGAGGGTTAGGGCTGCATGCATGCCTAGATGCGGAATAGGGCGTTTATGGGGCTCTCTCACATCATGGTAATCGGCCTCAGTAATCTCTTCAGAGGTCTCATGCAGAAGTGAGATATAACTGAGTTTACAATTTCCAAAGGCAAACTGGGATTTAGGATTGCCTCTCCGCCACATCGTTTCCACCCAGGCACTAGAGGCAGCAGTGTGGTGCTCATTTCTCCAATCTGAGCTACAGAGGTTTGTTTTTATGTATGATGAACCCAGATTCACTATAAAAAAAATTTCCCCCCAAAATCCACACCCCGGAACACCAACATCCCATAGAGCAAAAGCAGATCTAGGTAGTTATAGCTGAGCTCCTCACAACCACCAATGGATTTTAACCTCACACTGCCGTGAAGGTAGATAAGTATTATCCTCATTTTACAGATGGTGAATTGAGGCACATGGTAGATTAAGTGATTTGCCAAGGTCACACCAGAAGCCTGTGGCAGAGTAAGAAACTGACCCAAGTCTCCTGATGCCTAGTTCAGTGCCTTATCCAATAAGCTATCCTTCTACCCTGCATGAGACTAATTACTGAGATCTTTGCACTTCCAAAGGAGATTTCCCCTCCAACATCTGGGTCAGCAATCACCGTGTCACTACATCCCCCACAGATGAGAAGTTCAGGTTTATGAAAGAGTTATGCTCCCGCTGGGGATTTTAAAGGCTCAGGGAGCAAAAGGCAAGATCTCGGTCCTAACAGGATCCCATCAAGACTTAGTCTAGACCACCAGTTTCTCCAGAGGTTCTTACATCCTTTTGAAACTCCCGCCCTCTGTCTGCACTATTGAGACAACCCGTGCGGATACCTCTACCATTAACAGTCAAGCATATTGCCCTTATTACTAATGTTTTAGAGATTAAATCTGTAAATACATTTTATAGGAAAACAGGAAAAATGACTACGTGCTTTTTAACCCACTTAAAGAAACACCTTAATTTGGAGCCAACTTTACATTAGTATTGATTCTTTGTGTGGACAGACTGGAGCCTTCTGCAATCTGCATTTGTTATAAGCACCTCTATCAGGAATTAGGGCCCCATTGTCCTAGGCAAGGTACAAATTTACCCAGAAGGCTCACAGTCTAAGACAAAAGATTTGACTTGGGAACAGACAGGAGGGAGGAAGAAGGGATGTTAGGTTAGTTGTAACAATGATCTTAGTACTCACGAGTGATCACTAGTCTAGTGTCATCACATGGTAGTGATAAATAGGTTTCACAAAGATAGACTAAGGATGGATTTAAAAGACATAAGGCAGTGACTGCAAATTTAGATGAGGATTTCTTCTCACGAGTAATGGGAAAAGCAGACATGCAGGTTTATTACTAACCCATTAACACTAGCATGTAATTAATGCAGAGGAGGAGCCAGTGCTCATACATCATAAGAATGTCATTAAACCTGCATCATGTGCAAAGGAGACAAACCCCCATGATTTAATCAAGATGGATGGTTAAAAGGAACTGGGAGGTTTTGGAACACAGAAGTGGTCAATTTGTCTGACTTCATCAAGACGACCACCTGGAAGTAAAAAAGGGGGGCAAAAGCCAAACCCTGATTGCAGGAGCTACACATGCATTCAAAGTCAAATTTACACACATGTAACATGCATTACTTAAGACTGAAAAGCAAGATTTTTTTTAATGGAAAGAGAGGCTACCTTAAAAAGGATGTTGGCAGGTCAGCTTTGACCCAGAAATTAAACAAGCACAAATGGTTTGTTTGTATTTCTTTAAAAAGTTTTAAAAACTAAAATCACAAATTTCCATTGATTTTTAGAAATTCAATGGAAACGGGCAGGGTTTAATGTTTTTTAAGTGACCAGCAAAAGGGGAAAATGTGTTTGATTGTAAAGAAGAAACAATGCACAAAAAAGGCCTGAATTGATTTGTGTTTTAATAATGGGTTTTGTATTTTTGCTTTTTTTTTTTTTTTTTTTTTAAACATGAGAGATTAGAGCTTTTGCTGAACAAATTCACTGACTCACTAAAGAATTAACCAGATTTTGACATCAACCAGAGCTATTGAAAGGAAACTGTTTCCCATAACTTCCAGTTCATTAACTTGGTGATGTCTCATCCCTCTTCTCTGGAATGGTTGTTGATTCCCTCCATTCTTCACTTATCCACCCTTGACATTTTTCACCCCCTTCCATCTGAAGGTCCGCCCTGCCAGCTTCCCCTTCCCCCTCCCCCCATGCTCACCCCCAACATCTGCTTCCTCCACTCCTGTTCTTGCATTGTGGTGTGTTCCTGGCAAAACCGCTATGACCAGGCTAATTGCATGCACTACAAATTCATTCTCTCCTGTTCTACCATCTTCCTACATGAACCACTCTGCTACTCCATCTTAAATGAATCCCATGCCTCCAATCCCAACTGCCTTTTCACCATTTTTGGGTATGTCTACACTGCAAACTAGAGGTGTATTCTTAACTCAGGTTAGCTAACTTAGGATAAAATAGCAGTGAAAACACAGCTACACAGCATGTGTTAGCATCTGGAGTTAAAGTCTATAGGGCAAGATGAACTTGCACTGCTAACCCGAGCTAAAAGACAGGTTACTGTGTCTTCATTATTATTTAAACCCAAATTAGTGAACCTGAATTAAGAATACACTTTTTTCCCCAGCAGTGTAGCCCTCAATCCTCAAACCTTCCTCTCCTCCTGCATCTCGGCTTCTCTCTTGACACGGGATCTTATCAATTTCTTCCCAGGAAAAAACAAAAACCTGACATGACCTTCCCTCTCCCATCTGCTTGCCCTTTCTTTACCTTCCCCTCCCACCTCACAACTCTCGCCTCCTTCTCCCTGACCACAGACAGAAGTTTTTTTATCTTCTTTCCTTCTCCAGCCCCTCCACTTGCCTCACTGACTCCATCCCACATGCCTCACACCCAGTCTCATACCCTCCCTTACTCTTCTCTGGCTCTTTCCTCCCACTAAAACGCCCACCCTTCTCCCTCCATTACCATACCATTGCCTCTCCCCCTTTTATCTCTAATCTTATTGAATACATGATCTACAATCCCTGGCTGGAATTCCTCTCTGCCAATTCCATCCTAGACCAGGAGCAGCACTTCAGGGGAGGGGGGAGCCTTGCAGGGCCTATAGCCACCCCAAAATTTGCCTTAGCCCTCTCTCCCCACCCCACCAGCTGCCGTTCTCCGGCCACCTAGCTCTGAAGGCAGAGCAGAGGCTGCTGGCCGGGCATCCAGCTCCAGCAGCATTGGAGAATTAAGGCCAAGCACGGGGCCTAAGACTAGCCCCCCAGCCTGTGTCCCCACTAGCTGGGAAACGATGCCCAGGGTAGGTGAAGGGCTGGAGCTCTCCATAGTGGTCTAGACTGACTCACTCCGACCTGGGCTCCTGGACCCTGCCCCCCCACAATCACTGCTATCCAAGGATTCTGCTGGCCCTGGAGCCAGGTCCCCACACCCAGGCAGCTCCTGCCAGCTGCAAGCAGCAAGTGCCCCACACTGCCCAGCTCCAGTTTCAGACCTGGCTGGAGGTCGGGCCTCACGGTGAGGGGGGGGGGCACAGCTCCCCAATTTTCTGTCTGGCCCACCTCTAATAGCTTGAGAATTTTCAAAATTAGTTAACACCTATTTAAAGCAAATCCTGATAGATTTGGGTGAATAGCTCTTTCTAGAAGATTCATACACCCTTTGGGGTTGAAAAGACTCTAGTTCTCTCATCCTCCAGCAAGGACAGGGACCAACAAGACTTGATATTCCTAATTGTAAAGTTACAGAAAGCAAATGAAACTTTACAACATTTGGGCTGCTCTTACACATCATAAAAGCAGCACAAAGGGAACAATAGCTTTAAATAAACAAAGCTTTCCCAGCAATATTTGCAAGCAAAACATTCAAAGTGCCTGAAAACACTGGAACAATGACAGACAGGCTACCCAAAAAAATACAACTAGTTTTCATTGTTTAAGTGCAAGAAGTGAATAACCTCAATGGTGAAAACCGAACTGGATTTCTAGAGTGCTTCCATTTTCCTGAGTTTGAGGTGTTCTTGTTAATACAGGAAACGAGATTTGTTTAGCAGCATCTAGGATTTGTGACTTAACTGGGTCTCCAACCGTGAGCACTGTGAAAATAGAGCCTCCTGCAATCAGTATGGCTGCACAGGCCCCTCTGAATGCCTCGGATAAGGAATCATCAGCATTTTACAAACGGTGTTTAACTCACAAGGAAAGAAACTTCTTCCCCCATTTCAGACCAAGCAAAAATTCAGAATGAAGCATCGCTAAAATCCACCTCCACCCTCCCAGGCCTTTAATCTGCCCAGAAGGGCCCTGGCGAGGGCTTTACAGAGATTCGAACTCAAAGCACCAAATGTTTAGCACAATCCTCAAACCCCAAAGGCAATAGGGGCCAATGCAGGGTGGGGACTCAGCTGAGAAAAGGAGACTCAGCAACAAAACGAACCATCTGCGAAGCAAGGAGCGAGACCCGGGAGCAAAGGAGCCATGGGCAGCCCCAGGGTACTGGGGTCCCAACACCTCAGAGAGAGACAGACACAGCTTCATGTACCATCACCACCAGGATCATGCCAGGCAGACACACCCAGCGGGATGAAAAGTGAAGCTCCTGAACTGCCTCCTGCCCCGGCCCCCTTCCTGTACCCTCCCCCCTGCCCGCCGCACTCCCCTGGCCCCTTCCTGTACCCTCTCCCCACCCGCCTCACTGCCCCTACTCCCCCTCCTCTACCCTCCCCCCTGCCCGCCGCACTGCCCCTACACCCCCTTCCTCTACCCTCCCCCCACCCACCTCACTGCCCCTACCCCGCCTTCCTGTAACCTCCCCCCCGCCCCACTCCCTTCCTGTACCCTCCCCCCACCCGCCTCACTGCCCCTACTCCCCCTCCTCTACCCTCCCCCCGCCCCACTGCCCCTACCCGCCTCACCGCTCCTCTACCCTCCCCCCACCCACCTCACTGCCCCTACTCCCTTCCTCTACCCTCCCCCCTGCCCGCCTCACTGCCCCTGGCCCCTTCCTGTACCCTCCCCCCACCCACCTCACTGCCCCTACCCCCCCTTCCTCTACCCTCCCCCCACCCGCCTCACTGCCCCTACTCCCTTCCTCTACCCTCCCCCCTGCCCGCCGCACTGCCCCTGGCCCCTTCCTGTACCCTCCCCCCACCCGCCTCACTGCCCCTACTCCCCCTCCTCTACCCTCCCCCCTGCCCGCCACACTGCCCCTAAACCCCCTTCCTCTACCCTCCCCCCTGCCCACCTCACTGCCCCTACCCCCCCTTCCTGTACCCTCCCCCCGCCCACCTCACTGCCCCTACCCCCCCTTCCTGTACCCTCCCCCCCGCCCACCTCACTGCCCCTACCCCCCTTCCTGTACCCTCCCCCCTGCCCACCGCACTGCCCCTACCCCCTTCCTCTACCCTCACCCCGCCCACCTCACTGCCCCTACCCCCCCTTCCTCTACCCTCCCCCAGCCCGCCGCACTGCCCCTACCCCCTTCTTCTACCCTCCCCCCACCCACCTCACTGCCCCTACCCCCCCTTCCTCTACCCTCCCCGCCACACTGCCCCTGGCCCCTTCCTGTACCCTCCCCGCGCCCGCCTCACTGCCCCTGACCCCTTCCTGTACCCTCCCCCCGCCCGCCTCACTGCCCCTACTCCCTTCCTCTACCCTCCCCCTACCCGGCGCACTGCCCCTGGCCCCTTCCTGTACCCTCCCCCCACCCGCCTCACTGCCCCTACTCCCCCTCCTCTACCCTCCCCCCTGCCCGCCGCACTGCCCCTACACCCCCTTCCTCTACCCTCCCCCCACCCACCTCACTGCCCCTACCCCGCCTTCCTGTAACCTCCCACCCGCCCCACTCCCTTCCTGTACCCTCCCCCCACCCGCCTCACTGCCCCTACTCCCTTCCTCTACCCTCCCCCCTGCCCGCCGCACTGCCCCGGCCCCTTCCTGTACCCTCCCCCCACCCGCCTCACTGCCCCTACTCCCCCTCCTCTACCCTCCGCCCACCCGCCTCACTGCCCCTACTCCCTTCCTCTACCCTCCCCCCTGCCCGCCTCACTGCCCCTGGCCCCTTCCTGTACCCTCCCCCCTGACCGCCTCACTGCCCCTGGCCCCTTCCTGTACCCTCCCCCCACCCACCTCACTGCCCCTACCCCGCCTTCCTCTACCCTCCCCCCACCCGCCTCACTGCCCCTACTCCCTTCCTCTACCCTCCCCCCTGCCCGCCGCACTGCCCCTGGCCCCTTCCTGTACCCTCCCCCCACCCACCTCACTGCCCCTACCCCCCCCTCCTCTACCCTCCGCCCACCCGCCTCACTGCCCCTACTCCCTTCCTCTACCCTCCCCCCTGCCCGCCTCACTGCCCCGGCCCCTTCCTGTACCCTCCCCCCACCCGCCTCACTGCCCCTACTCCCCCTCCTCTACCCTCCGCCCACCCGCCTCACTGCCCCTACTCCCTTCCTCTACCCTCCCCCCTGCCCGCCTCACTGCCCCTGGCCCCTTCCTGTACCCTCCCCCCTGCCCGCCGCACTCCCCTGGCCCCTTCCTGTACCCTCTCCCCACCCGCCTCACTGCCCCTACTCCCCCTCCTCTACCCTCCCCCCTGCCCGCCGCACTGCCCCTACACCCCCTTCCTCTACCCTCCCCCCACCCACCTCACTGCCCCTACCCCGCCTTCCTGTAACCTCCCCCCCGCCCCACTCCCTTCCTGTACCCTCCCCCCACCCGCCTCACTGCCCCTACTCCCCCTCCTCTACCCTCCCCCCGCCCCACTGCCCCTACCCGCCTCACCGCTCCTCTACCCTCCCCCCACCCACCTCACTGCCCCTACTCCCTTCCTCTACCCTCCCCCCTGCCCGCCTCACTGC
Source organism: Emys orbicularis (assembly GCF_028017835.1). Lineage (NCBI taxonomy): Eukaryota > Metazoa > Chordata > Testudines > Emydidae > Emys > Emys orbicularis. Next base: position 16,198,508 of record NC_088702.1, read on the forward strand.
CCCTGGCCCCTTCCTGTACCCTCCCCCCACCCACCTCACTGCCCCTACCCCCCCTTCCTCTACCCTCCCCCCACCCGCCTCACTGCCCCTACTCCCTTCCTCTACCCTCCCCCCTGCCCGCCGCACTGCCCCTGGCCCCTTCCTGTACCCTCCCCCCACCCGCCTCACTGCCCCTACTCCCCCTCCTCTACCCTCCCCCCTGCCCGCCACACTGCCCCTAAACCCCCTTCCTCTACCCTCCCCCCTGCCCACCTCACTGCCCCTACCCCCCCTTCCTGTACCCTCCCCCCGCCCACCTCACTGCCCCTACCCCCCCTTCCTGTACCCTCCCCCCCGCCCACCTCACTGCCCCTACCCCCCTTCCTGTACCCTCCCCCCTGCCCACCGCACTGCCCCTACCCCCTTCCTCTACCCTCACCCCGCCCACCTCACTGCCCCTACCCCCCCTTCCTCTACCCTCCCCCAGCCCGCCGCACTGCCCCTACCCCCTTCCTCTACCCTCCCCCCACCCACCTCACTGCCCCTACCCCCCCTTCCTCTACCCTCCCCCAGCCCGCCGCACTGCCCCTACCCCCTTCTTCTACCCTCCCCCCACCCACCTCACTGCCCCTACCCCCCCTTCCTCTACCCTCCCCGCCACACTGCCCCTGGCCCCTTCCTGTACCCTCCCCGCGCCCGCCTCACTGCCCCTGACCCCTTCCTGTACCCTCCCCCCGCCCGCCTCACTGCCCCTACTCCCTTCCTCTACCCTCCCCCTACCCGGCGCACTGCCCCTGGCCCCTTCCTGTACCCTCCCCCCACCCGCCTCACTGCCCCTACTCCCCCTCCTCTACCCTCCCCCCTGCCCGCCGCACTGCCCCTACACCCCCTTCCTCTACCCTCCCCCCACCCACCTCACTGCCCCTACCCCGCCTTCCTGTAACCTCCCACCCGCCCCACTCCCTTCCTGTACCCTCCCCCCACCCGCCTCACTGCCCCTACTCCCTTCCTCTACCCTCCCCCCTGCCCGCCGCACTGCCCCGGCCCCTTCCTGTACCCTCCCCCCACCCGCCTCACTGCCCCTACTCCCCCTCCTCTACCCTCCGCCCACCCGCCTCACTGCCCCTACTCCCTTCCTCTACCCTCCCCCCTGCCCGCCTCACTGCCCCTGGCCCCTTCCTGTACCCTCCCCCCTGACCGCCTCACTGCCCCTGGCCCCTTCCTGTACCCTCCCCCCCACCCACCTCACTGCCCCTACCCCGCCTTCCTCTACCCTCCCCCCACCCGCCTCACTGCCCCTACTCCCTTCCTCTACCCTCCCCCCTGCCCGCCGCACTGCCCCTGGCCCCTTCCTGTACCCTCCCCCCACCCGCCTCACTGCCCCTACCCCGCCTTCCTGTAACCTCCCCCCCGCCCCACTGCCCCACCCCCTTCCTGTACCCTCCCCCCACGCACCTCACTGCCCCTACTCCCCCTCCTCTACCCTCCACCCTGCCCGCCTCACTGCCCCTGGCCCCTTCCTTTACCCTCCCCGCGCCCGCCTCACTGCCCCTGGCCCCTTCCTGTACCCTCCCCCCACCCACCTCACTGCCCCTACCCCCCCCTTCCTGTACCCTCCCCCCACCCGCCTCACTGCCCCTACTCCCTTCCTCTACCCTCCCCCCACCCGCCTCACTGCCCCTACTCCCTTCCTCTACCCTCCCCGCCTCACTGCCCCTACTCCCCCTCCTCTACCCTCCCCCCTGCCCGCCTCACTGCACCTACCCCCCCTTCCTGTACCCTCCCCCCGCCCGCCTCACTGCCCCTACCCCCCCTTCCTGTACCCTCCCCCCACCCACCTCACTGCCCCTACCCCCCCTTCCTGTACCCTCCCCCCACCCACCTCACTGCCCCTACCCCCCCTTCCTGTACCCTCCCCCCTGCCCGCCTCACTGCCCCTACCCCCCCTTCCTGTACCCTCCCCCCACCCACCTCACTGCCCCTACCCCCCCTTCCTGTAACCTCCCCCCCGCCCACCTCACTGCCCCTACCCCCTTCCTCTACCCTCCCCCCACCCACCTCACTGCCCCTACCCCCCCTTCCTCTACCCTCCCCTCCCCCCGCCTGCTTGCCTCACTGCCCCTACCGTTCCCCTCGCCCGCCTCACTGCCCCGCGCCCCCTCGGTCTGACCGCCCCCCCCGCCCCGGCGCGGCACTCACAGGAGCTGACGCTGAGGAGCAGTAAGTGGAGCCGGCCCCGGGCCCGGGCCCCGCCATCGCCGCGCACCCAGCTACCCACAGAGCTCTGCGCGATGCCGCCCGCCGCTGCCTGACTGAGCCCCACCCGGCCCCGCTCACCGCCCGCAGGTGAGGCCCCACCCTTTCCCCAGGTGAGGCCCCGCCCTCTGTGCCCCCATTGGCTCCCGGCCCACGCCCACCGCCCCGTGCACCCCGCCCCCAAGTGCTGATTGGATGCCGGTACGGTGTCGTCAACCAATAATATAGTCAACCCTGTGCCCTGACTGTCTCACACCTACAGCTCCGCCCTAATTGGCTACCGGTGGGGGCCCTTAACCTCGCCCCCGTGAACTTAGTCCCCGCCGCAAGGCCCTCCCCTCCCCCCCGCCAGGACTCTCTGGTTGCCATGGTGACGGAGGCCACACTCTGCTCGATTGGCCCAAAGAACGCGACCCCCGCTCGGCGCTGATGGGGGCGGGGCTGCACCCAGGGACTGAGGCTCCCCCAAATCAGAGAGGCTGCTGGGAGAAACCTGCCCCCCCGCCCTGCCCCCAGCCCAGCTCACCCCCCACCCGTGTCCTGCACCCAGCCTCCTCCCCACGGCCTAGCTCACCCCTTCCTGCACCTCCCTGTGGCCCAAGGTCCCCCCCACCCGACCCCCCAGTCCCTGCACCCAGGCTGAGCCCCACACACACCTTCCCTGTGGCCAGGAACCCGTCTGGCCAGGTCATGTCTCCCTCCTGCATCACCCAAGCCAGCCAGCCTTCCTCCCAAACCCTGTGGCCTGGCCCAGCTCAGTCCCCACCCCATGGTACCCCCTTCTAGGATGACCAGATACCAAGTGTGAAAAATCGTGTCAGGGGGTAGGGGGTAATAGGTCCCTATATAAGAAAAAGCCCCCCAAATCAGGACTGTCCCTATAAAATCGGGACATCTGGTCACCCTACCCCCTTCCCAAGCCCAGCCCCACGCCCTGCCCCTTGTGGCCCAGCACCCCACCCTGCCGCCTGGTCTTAGTATGACAGGGCGGCCTGAGGCTGGGTGCTGGGGAAAGGCTCCCCCCCTCAGGCTCTGGCCCTGTCTCTATTCAGGGCCACATGAGCGGGTCTGAGCCAGGCAGTGCAAACTGAAGTTCCAGGTGGCAGCAACAGTTTCACCAGGAGAGCAGGAGAAACAGCATTTCCCTCCCCCAGGGGAATCCTGATTTTTGGGAAATGTTATCCGCAGAACAGAAAGTCCAAACACATTCCATTCGGTGACCTCGAAACATTTTGATCCTGCTGAACCATCATCATGTAACGTAACATATGAAGTACGTCATATGCACAGATGCTATATAGACCATTGCAATCAGGTCACAGATTTATGGGCAGACTTTATAGGCATGGAGGAATAAATTGGCAGGTTAAGAACATAAGAACAGCCATACTGGGTCAGACCAAAGGTCCATCAAGCCCAGTATCCTGTCTTCCGACAGTGGCCAATGGCAGGTGCCCCAAAGGCAATGAACAGACAGGTTATCATCAAGTGATCCATGCCCTGTCACCCAATCCCAGCTTCTGGCAAACAGAGGCTAGGGACACCATTCCTGCCCATCCTGGCTAGTAGCCATTGATGGACCTATCTTCCATGAATCTATCTAGCTCCCTTTTGAACCCTGTTATAGTATTGGCCTTCACAACACCCTCTGGCAAGGAGTTCCAGAGGTTGACAGTGCGTTGCGTGAAAAAAATACTTTCTTGTGTTTGTTTGCTACCTACTAATTTCATTTGGTGCCCCCTTGTTCTTGTATTATGAGAAGGAGTAAATAACACTTCCTTATTTACTTTCTCTATACCACTCATGATTTTATAGACCTCTATCATATCCCCCCTTAGTCGCCTCTTTTCCAAGCTAAAATGTCCCATTCTTATTAATCTCTCCTCATTCAGGTCTATACCCCTAATCATTCTTGTTGCCCTTTTCTGAACCTTTTCCAATTGCAATATAACTTTTTTGAGATGGGTCAACCACATCTGCATGCAGTATTCAACCTGTGGGTGAACCAGGGATTTATATAGAGGCAATATGATATTTTCTGTCTTATTATCTATCCCTTTCTTGATGATTCCCAACATTCTGTTTGCTTTTTTGACTGCCACTGCACATTGAGTGGATGATTTCAGAGAACTATCCACAATGACGCCAAGATCTCGTTCTTGAGTGGTAACAGCTAATTTAGACCCCACCATTGTATATGTATAGTTAGGACTATGTTTTCCAATGTGCATTACTTTGCATTTATCAACATTAAATTTCATCTGCCATTTTGCTGCCCAGTCACCCAGTTTTGTGAGATCCTTTTGTAGCTCTTTGCAGTCTGCCTGGGACTTAACTATCTTGAGTAGTTTTGTATCATCTGCAAATTTTGCCACCTCACTGTTTACCCCTTTTTCCCGATCGTTTATGAATATGTTAAATAGGACTGGGCCCATTGGTTTCCATTAGCCAGCTCCAGTCAGCCTGATTCAGAGAAAGGTGGAGGGAGTCAGCGGTTGCAAAAAATCAGACACTGTTTTTCTTCTCTGTTACTCTGTGTGTCCCTACAAGGTGTGTTGATTGCTACAATATTACTTGTGGTGAGGGGGACAATGGGGCTCACCTCCCGGGTACTGTGGACATTGTTATCACTGGTGGACGAGGGCCCTTCGTTTTCAGTTTTTATTTATTTTTTCCTGGGAATTGATCAGTGTTTATTACCACAACAATAACAAAAAAAACTTCTAATAATTTTTATGGGTAAATATCGGAGTTTATTTTGGTGGTCTGAAAGATGGGGGGGGAGTATTCAGTAAATTAATGCTTTCAATTCCATTAATCGATGTGGTTTGCTGCAGAACTAAAGCACAAGGCCACCTCTGAGTTTAAGAAAATAATATATCTCTGATCCCCAAATAAAAGTTATCATTTGAATAAAGAGTTTACTGTTGTAGACTTAGAACTATTAGCCTATAAATATTTACAGTAAAATCTTTTTTATCCGGCATGTTGGGAGTATGGGGGATGCCAGTAAGTGAAAAATTCCGGTTAACTAAAAGGGAGGGAGTTTGGGTGCGGGAGGGGAGTGCAGGGCTGGGGGTTAGGGCACGGGAGGAGGTGCAGGATGCAGACTCTGGGAGGGAGTTTGGGTGTGGGAGGGAGCTAGGGGCGTGGGAGGGATTTTGGGGTGCCGGATCTGGGGGGGGCGATCAGCTTGGGCGGCTTCCTGCAAGCAGTGACCTGTCCTTGCTGCTCCTAGGTGGACATGCTGCAAGCGGGTCTGCACGCTGCCCCTGCCCCAGCTTGAGCGCTGGCTCCGCAGCTCCCATTGGCCACGGTTCCCGGCCAATGGGAGTTGCAGGAGCGGCACCTGTGGGCAGAGGCAGCGTGCAGAGCCGCCTAGTCATGCCTCTGCCTAGGAGCAGCAGGGACAGATGGCCGTTTCCAGGGAGCCACACGGAGCCAAGTAGGGAGCCTACCGGCCCTGCATCAACCAGAGCATAAACCGGACTTTCTATGAAAATTTGAAATGCCGGTTTAAAGGGCTTTCCAGTTGGTACAGGGCCAGATAGCACCGTTTTTACTGTACATTTAATAATTGGGCCACACAATTTGCAGCACATACACTCAAATTCATCCTTTTCTCCTGTTTTTCTTTTTTTTTAAACTTTCAAATACTTCCTTGTGTTCTGAAACGTATTCTCATACAGATTTTCATTTTCTTCCCATTTTAGTGTGTCAAATCTTTAAACCATTATCTGCTAACAGCTTGAAATGTGTACGTGGTGGGCATGAGATTCATCAGTACGTTCAGATGCGCACGCACTTCAGAGCTTGCGTGCGTGCATGCGTGCCTGTTTGTTTATTGTGTGTATCTTCTAACTCAGTGAAAAGAACAGGAGTACTTGTGGCACCTTAGAGACTAACAAATTTATTAGAGCATAAGCTTTCGTGGGCTACAACCCACTTCTTCGGATGCATAAATTTGTTAGTCTCTAAGGTGCCACAAGTACTCCTGTTCTTTTTGCGGATACAGACTAACACGGCTGCTACTCTGAATTCTAGCCCAGTGGTTCTCAAACTTTTGTACTGGTGATACCTTTCACATAGCAACCCTCTGAGTGCGACCCCCCCATATAAATTATATATTTAACACCATTATAAATGCTGGCGGCAAAGCGGGGTTTGGGGTGGAGGCTGGCAGCTCGCGACCCCCCATGTAATAACCTTGTGACCCCCTGACAGGTCCTGATCCCCAGTTTGAGAACCACTGTCCTCTCTCTGTGCTGTCAGACTCTGATTTGCAGGCAAGCGCCTGCTTTTGACGGGGCCTGACTTTTGCTCATAGCGTAACTTTTGCTGATTTTGGTTCAGGCCTCAGGTCTTGCACTAGGCCCGTGCTTCAGGCTCTCTTTCTACTACGGTAGTTACAATCACAGCAGAAAGTGCAAGTTTCAAAACTCCCCTCCCTTATTCCCATCAAATGTTGTACTAAGACATGGCGCTGATTGTGATGATTAGCTTTGGAGTTCCTCGCTCCAGTCCCTGCCACGGCGAGTACAGCCTGCCAGGGGCCGGGCGCAGGGAAAAGGAAGAGGCCAGTACGATTTTTGGCTGTATGAAACAATAATATTTTGGTCCCTATTTCTGCACAGAAACTTGGCACGGTTTTCCACAGGCAGTGGTGATTTTAGCTGCTAGCTTGCTCACGAAGGCGCAGAGCACAGCTGCTGCTGGTGTCCCAAAACTGCCAGGGTTTATGTGTCACTAGCCTGGTTGGTGCAATGGTGCCAGCTGAATTCATGGTCAAGTGGCATGGGAAAGTGTTGTACTGCAGAGGAAGAAATAAGGCTGCTACCCTAGAAACCTGTGGGAGAGGATCACAGAGTACCTCCGTGAAAGTTTCATTGAGATCTCTCAAGAGGCTACATAGGACATCCCTGTGTACATAAACAACCCCTCCCCTGCCTCCCCTAACCCAGCAGAAGGAAACGCTGATGCCAACTCTCTCTGTGTGTTGTACCTCTTCCTCTTCTCAGACAAGTCAAATGATGAAAAGTTGATACCTGTGTCTTGAAACATTGCCAGGGGAAATGCATGCACGCACTTACGCAAGGTTCTTCCCCTTCAGCAGGCTCGTCCATGCTTGCCTGGTGGGACTGGCTAGACTGTGGCAGCATCTCAAACAGGTGCTGGCTCACAGCAAAGCTGCCCTGCCACTGGGTCTCCCCCTCTTCCTCCCACAGCGGGGGTCTGGCTCAGGCTCCTCGGAGGTATTTACGGTGGTTGCATATAGAGCAGGCAGCTCACTGTAAAAGCTGCAGGTCTGTGGCTCAGCACCAGGTCAATTGTTGGCCTCCCTGGGCGCGGGGTCTGCCCACTGCAGTTCCTTTGCTTCCATCCGGCACCTCTACTGATCCCCGTTGTACCCCTCTGGCTGCATTCCCCCAGGCAATCTTCATAGAGATCCACAGCCTCTTCTCCCCCCAGGCCCAGGAGCTCCAAGAGCTCCAGTCTACTCTAGATCAGAGTGCATTTGGAGCATGTAGCCAGCATACTTGATTGGGCAATTGCACGCAACAAAGGCGAGCTGCTAGGTGTGCTCGCCCAGCTGCGCAATCAGGAAAAGGCATTTCAAAAATATGTGGGGGGTTTTAAAAGGACGGGGGGAGGGGAAGTTGTTTCCAGTCTCTGGAGGCTGGGTCACGGAGTTCACAATTGTGACCAGAGCAGCCACTGTTTGGTATTGTGGGACAGCTGCTGGAGGACTGTAAGGGTCAGCTCTCCTACTGCTATAGGTGGACCACAGTGCAATACCAGTAGGGAAGGTGGTTTTCCAGTATTGCCTTATTGGGGCACTTCATGGAAGCAGGAGACAGTTTGAGCCTAGACACACACAGCTAGGGTTGGTGCACGGTGGCTTACATCAACCTCACTTTCTAGTGTAGAAAGGCCACCTCCCTGCAGGATGTAGCTGCATTTACACCAGGGTTTTTGTCAACATCACTATGTTGCTGGGGTAGGAGGCGTCACACCCCTGCCACTATAACTTTACTGTGTAGACTAGGCCTTAGTTCTGTTTAAGTGCACTTAACTTAAACCTGACTTAAGCTAAAGCAAAATAAGTGGCTCTTAAACTGAAATAGAAGCGTCCAGAGAGGTCTGCAGCAATTTAACTGACTGTTTCAGACAACGCCTTAAGTTAAACCAGTGCAGTTTTCCTGTGTAGACAAGAGCTTAGATCATAGCTTAAAAAGAACCAACTTCCATGTGCTCCGGAGTTCCCTGTTCCCCACTGCTCTCTGGAGCAGAGCCTCCGAGGTGCTGGGATCAGCTGCAAGATGCCACCCGTTCGTTGTGTTCCACTTCCCGCTGGCAGAGGGGAGACACGTTTGCCAGGATGTGACAACACCCGTGGATTATTCAGAACAACTCCAGGGGTTGCTTGTCATGCTCTAGACCAGGGGTCTCAAACACGCGGCCCACGTGGTTATTTTCTGCAGCCCGCGAGCCCCTCGCAGCCCCCCAGCCCTCCCCCAGTGTTTACCTAGAGCGGCTCCGGCCGGCCGTGCACCGGGGGCAGGGCAGGCTCCCTGCCTGCCTGCCCTGCACCGCTCCAGGAAGAGGCTGGAACGTGGGGAAGTGGGGGCGGAGGGGCTGTGTGTTGCTGTTGCTTCAGGCAGCGCCCCCAGCAGCTCACATTGGCCGGGAACGGGGAACCGTGGCCAATGGGAGCTGCTGGGGGCAGTGTCTGAAGCAACAGAAACAGCCCCTCCACCCCCCTTCCAGCCTCTTCCCAGAGCAGCATGGGGGCGGGGTGGGGCGGGGCGGGGCAGGGAGCCTGCCCTGCCCCTGGTATGCGCCGGGCCAGATCCTGCCTCCTGAACCCCCTGCCCTGAGCCCCCTGCCTCACCCCGCACCCCTCCTGCAGCCCAACCCACTGCCCTGAGCCCCCTGCTGCACCCCGCACTCCTCTTGCACCCCAACCCACTGCTGCCCCCTGCTGTACCTCACACCTCCTGCACCCCACACCCCAACTCCCTGCCCTGAGCCCCCACCTCCACCCCCTGGGGGCAGGGAGGGGGCAGAGTTGGGGTGGGGATTTCAGGGAAGGGGTTGGAATGGGGGCAGGGAAGAGGCGGGGCAGGGGCAGGGCCTCATGGAAGAGGTGGAGTGGGGGCGGGGCCAAGTGCAGCAGGGGGGAGGTGTCAGTAATGCAGCCCTCGGGCCAATGTACTAGTCCTCATGTGGCCCTCATGGTCATTTGAGTTTGAGACCCCTGCTCTAGACGAGGGATTTTCAATGGGTGGATCACGACTGTCCCAGGAGATCAGGAAAGGCCAGCAGTGGGGTCATGAGGCGTTGAAAATATTACAGTCTAAACCAAAGAAAAGTCTCGCTCCCCCCATCCCCTGACCCTTCAAGATGAGGTATTCTCCACCCTCCCACACATCAATTCTATATTCTAAGTGTAGGTCTGTGCTTAAAACCCTGCGGCAGCACTTCAATGTAAATACTCACTATAACTATAGTGCTGGGAGAGGTTCTCTCAACACTGGAGATAATCCACCTCCCCGAGAGGTGGTAGCTCGGTCAACAGAAGAATTCTTCCATCCGTCTAGCTCTGTCTGCACTAGGGGTTAGGTTGGCATAGCTACATCTCGGGGGGAGGGGGGAGAGGAGGGGATTTTTCACACACCACACACCTCCCCCCCAAAAGACCAAGAGATCTAGTTTTGCCAATGCAAGTTCTGCATGCAGACCAGCCCTAAGCATGGTCAGAAATGAGACATTTTTTATTGTTATTGGGGAGGTTGTGCAATTTTTTTAATGTGAATAAGGGCTCACCCATGTGAAGAGGCTGAGAAACACAAATCCGTACAAAGACTTTAATATAATCTAAAACCTGGCTGACCCTGAGCAATTTCCACTGTTGTCTTGTTGCCATCATACAATCGTAGATTAGGGTTGGAAGAGACCTCAGGAGGACATCTAGTCCAACCCCCTGCTCAAAGCAGGACCAACACCAACTAAATCATCCCAGCCAAGGCTTTGTCAAGCTGGGCCTTAAAAACCTCTAAGGATGGAGATTCCACCACCTTCCTAAGTAACCCATTCTAGTGCTTCACCACCCTCCTAGTGAAATAGTGTTTCCTAATATCCAACCTAGACCCTGCCCCCCCCCCCCCAGCAACTTGAGACCATTGCTCCTTGCTCTGTCATCTGCCACCACTAAGACCAGCCAAGCTCCATCCTCTTTGGAACCCTCCTTCAGGTAGTTGAAGGCTGCTATCAAATTCCCCCTCACTCTTCTCTTCTGCAGACTAAATAACCCCAGTTCCCCCAGCCTCTCCTCATAAGTCATGTGCCCCACCCTCCTAATCATTTTCATTGCCCTCCACTGGACTCTCTCCAATTTGTCCACATCCCTTGGGGGGGGGGGGGAGGAGGAGAGGGGGAGAAGAAGACGACAGATGGACCAAAACTGGACGCAATACTCCAGGTGTGGCCTTACCCGTGCCAAATAGAGGGGAATAATCACTTCCCTCGATCTGCTGACAATGCTTCTATTAATGCAGCCCAATATGCCGTCGGCCTTCTTGGCAACAAGGGCACACTGCTGACTCATATCCAGCTTCTCGTCCACTGTAATCCCCAGGTCCTTTTCTGCAGAACTGCTGCTTAGCCAGTCAGTCCCCAGCCTGTAGCAGTGCATGGGATTCTTCCATCCTTCACATACGTCCCATCCCTTATCAGAGCCATGTACTACATCGGAGGAAATGCTAGAGAGCTCTCTTTTCCAGGAGTGGCTGCAGAGAAAATCCCCCGTGCAGAGGTGGCTGAGGGGCACCCAGTATGTTATAGAAATAGCAGGCTACAGGTGGAAGTGGCAGATTCAGCTGAAGAATTGATGGTCATTTTCCTACCCCACCTCAATCTACCTCCTTAAGAGCGGAGGACTTACCCCATAGGAAGCGTATGGGTGGGGGTCCCAGATTCCCAGGGGAGCTGGGGGAGATGGAGTGAATGTGGGGGTGCAGATATCTCCCCCCCAATAAAGTGCCTGAATCCCCCAGCTGCTATCGGGGGCAGGAGGAGTGACTACATTTGGAGCAGGTGAGACACTGGGCTGGAAGGTGAGGCAGAAAGCAGAGTGGCAGCTTCTCAGACAGGTGCGTTAGCCAAGAGCCCACCAGGGCCCAGAGCGTTCCCATCCCAGCACCGGGCATCAGCAGCAATAGGACGACGTTGCAGCAAGGAAGCAAAGGAAGAATCCTCAGGGTAAAGCCAGCTGCTGGGCGTGGAGGGACAGACACCAGCCCTCGCGGAGTCATTTCCACTTCACTTCCCTTCCTTCTCAGACCATTCCTTGTAGCTGCTTTCGTAGTTACGGGCCCTGCAGAGACAGGAAGTGACATATGGATCAGAATGAGAGATGGGAGGGACTATCCACAGCTAGATGGACCCGCTGCCTCTGGAGTGGAAGAGACAAACCCAGCCCTGTGACTGCTCATGGGCCAGAAACCCAAGTGGGACCAGAACATCAGAGGCGGAGCTGTGCCCAGAACTTTGAGAAATAACCTGTCCCCAGCACAGGGTCATACGGATGAATTTGAAGGGTCCCTGAGGAACCAAGGTAGCTGTGGGAACATTCCCTATGGGGTTAGAGCATAAGAACATAAGAACGGCCGTACCGGGTCAGACCAAAAGTCCATCTAGCCCAGTATCCGGTCTACCGACAGTGGCCAATGCCAGGTGCCCCAGAGGGAGTGAACCAACAGGCAATGATCAAGTGATCTCTCTCCTGCCATCCATCTCCATCCTCTGACAAATAGAGGCTAGGGACACCATTCCTTACCCATCCTGGCTAATAGCCATTAATGGACTTAACCACCATGAATTTATCCAGTTCTCTTCTAAACACTGTTATAGTCCTAGCCTTCACAACCTCCTCAGGTAAGGAGTTCCACAAGTTGACTGTGCGCTGCGTGAAGAAGAACTTCCTTTTATTTGTTTTAAACCTGCTGCCTATTAATTTCATTTGGTGACCCCTAGTTCTTGTATTATGGGAATAAGTAAATAACTTTTCCTTATCCACTTTCTCCACATCACTCATGATTTTATATACCTCTATCATATCCCCCCTTAGTCTCCTCTTTTCCAAGCTGAAGAGTCCTTGCCTCTTTAATGTCTCCTCATATGGGACCCGTTCCAAACCCCTAATCATTTTAGTTGCCCTTTTCTGAACCTTTTCTAGTGCCAGTATATCTTTTTTGAGATGAGGAGACCACATCTGTACGCAGTATTCGAGATGTGGGCGTACCATCGATTTATATAAGGGCAATAATATATTCTCAGTCTTATTCTCTATCCCCTTTTTAATGATCCCTAACATCCTGTTTGCTTTTTTGACCGCCTCTGCACACTGCGCGGACATCTTCAGAGAACTATCCACGATGACTCCAAGATCTTTTTCCTGACTTGTTGTAGCTAAATTAGCCCCCATCATATTGTATGTATAGTTGGGGTTATTTTTTCCAATGTGCATTACTTTACATTTATCCACATTAAATTTCATTTGCCATTTTGTTGCCCAATCACTTAGTTTTGTGAGATCTTTTTGAAGTTCATCACAGTCTGCTTTGGTCTTAACTATCTTGAGCAGTTTAGTATCATCTGCAAACTTTGCCACCTCACTGTTTACCCCTTTCTCCAGATCATTTATAAATAAGTTGAATAGGATTGGTCCGAGGACTGACCCTTGGGGAACACCACTAGTTACCCCTCTCCATTCTGAGAATTTACCATTAATTCCTACCCTTTGTTCCCGGTCTTTTAACCAGTTCTCAATCCATGAAAGGACCTTCCCTTTTATTCCTTGACAACTTAATTTACGTAAGAGCCTTTGGTGAGGGACCTGTCAAAGGCTTTCTGGAAATCTAAGTACACTATGTCCACTGGACCCCCCCTTGTCCACATGTTTATTGACCCCTTCAAAGAACTCTAATAGATTAGTAAGACACGATTTCCCTTTACAGAAACCATGTTGACTATTGCTCAACAGTTAGCTAGGAATTACTCTGTCCTCTCTCTCAGTAGCTAACCAAGACTTTGTCTCTGTGGCCTTGGTGAGAATCTGGAGTACCACCATCCCCTCCAGTGGGTTTACTCCAGAATACACCAGTATAAGCAAGATCGGTGCTGAGGGATATCTGAGCCCTCTCCTTCTCCACCCGACCCACTGATTTCTCTATTAATAACCCTATACGTGAGAGCTTAGGGGGGCGCTCAGAAGGGCTGGAGTCCATAGGACCCAGGGCATTTTAAGCACCTACACCCCTTGCCTCCAAACCCACAGAGCCCATGGTACGTTCACAATCTCCCTGAGGGTCTAGTGCCCCATGGTACAAGAGCCCAAGGTGGAGGGGCAGGCTCACTTGGCGTAGCCAAGGGTTATGGCGATCTTTGTGGCCTGAGCCGCTCTCCTGCCCCTCTGGCAGTAGAAGATCAAGTTCTCGTCATCCATCCGTGGCTTGTCCATGCCATATTTCATCTTAAACGTCTCAGGGTCCATCTTCAGGGCTTCCTCGACTTCTGCCGCTGGGTGGGGGAAAGAGAGAGAGATGATCGCAATCAGCAGTGTTGGTGTATCACATCTCCACTAGATGGGGATGTGACACTAGCTAATGGAGTTACTCCTTTAGCTCAAGTGGTAAAGGTCTGTATCTTGATGCTGAAGTTGCAGAGTTAAACCCTGATGATGATGATTGTGGGCGACTGCTACACTGCTCCATAAATACAGGCGATGATGCTCTTATGTTTATGCATACAAGTCCCACGTTCTTTATAAAGGGACACAAGCTACCACTTTTCCCACTCCTGAAATGCAGCACCTTCTGTGGTGGAACACAGCAAATGAGCAAGACACGGAAACTCTGCACGTCCATTTAGAACAGGAAGTGAAGTAGAATCCTGCATCCATTTAAAACCACCAAGGTAGTTTAAGGAAGGAGAGAATTCCCCAAGCTGGAATTTGGCCAGGGTTACACCCTATTAGGAGTGCTAGTAATAATGCAGAATTCAGGCCTGTATTTTTGCCTGAGATAGAATTTTAGATTTGTTTGCTCATTTAATTTTTGATACATTTATATTCTTACTAATATGTGTAAACAAAGGACAGACACTGTGCATGTTGCTTCTGCCTAGCCAGATACGTTTGTTAGTATAATGGGAACAGATAAGAACAGCTGAAGTGTTACTGGGTATAATGAAAGTATAATATAGGAGTGCACATGTTAACACTGCCTCAACCTCTATCTTAAGGGAAGGTCAAACAACCCGTTGGGAAGGGCAGGAGGGGATTGGGGGGAAGGTATAACACACTAAAAGCCAAAAAAGAAAAAAAAAAAAAAAGTGCACCTGTTCCTGACTGTACCACAACCTCACTCCTTACCCCTCCCATGGGATACAAAAGAGGTGGGACCAAACCCCCAGACTCATGACCCCCAAAACGGAACATGACCATCAATTGTAAGGGGGGGGGGGACCCCAAGCGTGCATTGCAGGTATAATGCTGCCTGCTAAAGTGGGGAGAGAACGGAACACTGGGGAACAAGGCTCTGCAGTGTCAAAGTTATTGACATGCTGCCTTAAAACCAACCCCAATAAACATCACATTGCCTGCACTTCGGACTTCTGGTCTTCTGCTTTCTGTCTGTGGGACAAGAACCAGGGGAGGGGGTGAAGGGAAAGCCCTCTACACACCCATCTGCTTGTGCACACGTAGGGTCTTCATTGATCCAGCTTTGGTCTCATGTCACTTCCCCAGCACACTGGAGAGCAGGGAAGAAAGAGCGCCCCCTGCTGAGTTACTAATTCCACTTTCTCCAGGGCTCTAGTGCTATGTATCAGGAACGATGGGCCTGGAGTCCTTGCAGCTGACCTGGGGCTGGCTGGCTCAGCCCTCAGGCAGGCTAATGAGCCCAGCTGGGCTGTGGCAGAGTCGCCTGATTGGCTCTTCCATTGGCTGCAAGGAGACTACGGAGCTGCATTTAAACTCAGCGGCAGGTCGCTGACTCCTCCATGCTTCTGCCCGCAGCTGCGATCACTCCTGTGCCCGCCTTGTTTCCAGTCCTGCTCCAGCCCTGCTCAGTTCCTGACTCCAGCTTTGACCCTTGGCTCTGACCGCTCGGCCTGACCGCTCATGCCCTGGTCTGTGACACTACATGTTGCCCTCTGCAGTGGGGGGGACGCTCCCTCTAAGTGCAATCGAAGCCCTGGTTGCTGGCACCCACAGCAAACCCTCACCTGGAATATTGACCGAGTTGGCGATATGGCCGTTCGCCACCTCCTCTGGCAACCGCACGTCGATAATCCGAGCATTCCCGCTGTCGACCAGCGCTTTCATGTCCTTGTGGGAAATGATGTTTCCTTTGTGGAAAGCAGAAACCAGCAGTCACTTCTTCCGCTCCCCCAGCAAGCCTTCGCCCCCAGCAACCAGGGGCAAACCCCTCTGCTCCCCCAATCACAGGGACGGAGAGTCGGGGGGTCATCCACAGGCTGCAGCAGATCAGCCCTTGCAGCCCCTCACATGGTCTAGTCTCCTCCCCGTGTGAGATGATTCCTAGCTACACTGAGGCCCTGTACACTGCTCTCAGTGAGAAACTGAACTTTACACCACCAGGGCCAGTGCCGTATAAAAGGGCCTTTGTCATATCTGTCAGAATTCTGATTTACACAATCTCTTGGGCAAAACTGGAATTACATTAAACCCAACCAACTTAAGTTTAAGTATTTTGGGAGTTCAGGGATTGTACGGCACTTCTCTTGGAGGATGGCCTTGACTAACACAATTTCTGGACGATATTAGAAACTTCAGGGGATGTTTTGGGACAATACATGGGAAGTGGATTTCCCAGGAAATACTTGGAGGCTGAAGGAAATGCAAACGACCCACCTCCATCTATCCTTTAGAACAGTGATTCCCAAACTTTAACAACCTGTGAACCCCTTTCACTAAAATGTCAAGTTTTGCGAACCCCCTCCTAAAAATGAATATTTCCAGGAATTTTCTCCTTTACCTGAGTATAAATTATAAAAGCAGTGATCTTGGAAATATAAAATTTGTTTTTATGGCATGCTTATTACACACTATTTATTATTTATCATTACAGCATGTTTATTACATTATGAAAACAGCAACACTCTTTCAAGATCTCACTTTCATAGCTTGTATCACTTTGAATAAGCCTGTTATAAGACAAGGCTCCTATGTTTCATCAAGGAGCATCAGATGTGAAACAGCAGGAAGGTACTGTATTTAAGAAGCCAACTCAAAGAGTTCCTCCTACACAAGCATTCAGGTCTTCAGCAGTCCAGGCAAACAACGCATGTTACAACAAAGCTTAAACTTGTTCTTCATAATAATTTTAAAAACAATACTAGCTGCCTATTTAATTTAAAAAAACAGCAAAAAATATCCACCTCCCTTTCCATTTCTTATAAGGAGTCTTGAAGTTTAAATCTCCTCAGTGTGATAGATATGCTTGCTTTATCTACTTAGGTCTTGGAAGTCCAGGGGCTCCGGGCTACTGGCCCTGTGCTGCTCGGGATCCCTGGGGACAGCTCTGCCTGCCATTAGGGTATTCCCCCCCCCCCCGAGAACCCCCTGTAACATTTCGCGAACCCCCAGGGGTTCACAAACCCCAGTTTGGGAACCACTGCTTTAGAAGCTGCACTTGGAGCAGAGATCGTGTTGTCTGGTGGATTATCTGTTCAAGGTCACTTCAAAGAACCCAACTGGATAAAGGAGTGACTCTCAGTGTTCTCTTCTGAACAGAGAGTGGGATGAACTTGACACCGCAGGGAAACCTCTGGGCGGGGCTGGGAAGGGCTGCTCCTACCAAAGCCTACATTGGAGGGGGTGATCTCTGGTAAGCTTATTAGCAGGCGTTTAGGTTTTTTAATTGTTTTTTCATATGTTTTCTCTGCAACACTTTTGCCTCAAAAATTAATAGGCTCATGTAGGAAGAACTGCAGTGCCTAATTAGCGCCAGGGCTTGCCCGGGCTGAGCCCCGGCATCTCCGGGCCTGGCAGTTCAGAGCCCCGGCATCTCCGGGCTTGCCTCATGAGTTATGAAAGTAAAAAAAAAAAATTGCTTGAGCCAACTTCCCCTTTGCCAGGTGGGTGTTCGACCTGCCCCCTGCCCTGGCCCCGGCCCACCCCTACACCACCCTCACCCCACCCCCTTCCCCAAAGTCCCCGCCCCCATTCCACCCCCTTCCCCCAAGTCCCCACCCTGCCTTTTCTCCGCCTCCTCCCCGCTCCGCCCCCTCCCTCCCGGAAAGTCCAAAGCACCGCCAAACAGCTGTTAGGTAGCAGGAAGCGCTGGGAGGTAGGCAGAGGAGTGGGGACACAGTGCACTCAGGGGAGGAGGAGGCGAGGAGAGCTTGGCTGCCAGTGGGTGCTAACCACCCGCTAGTTTTTCACCATGGATGCTCCAGCCCCAGAGCACCCACGGAGTCAGCGCCTATGAGCCCTGGCATTTCATTACAAATTAAGCACTGAAGAACCATGCGGTAACTTATAATTGTAGCAATTCCACTGTTATTAGTCTCTGAGGGGAAAGCCAGCAGGCCTGCTTGGGCAGACTAACCCAACACAGGGAAGGCAGGGAGCTGCAGCAGCCTGGAGAGACCCCAGCCAGCAAGGAGAGAGACCCATGTCTCCACCCTAGAGAGATGACAACCGGGGGAGCTGCAAGTCAGACCGGGTACCCTTGCTGGGCCAGTGAGGTGCAGGTGCCCTGAACTGACACAAGAATCAGGCCCCTTGTCTTTAGTAGGAGTCACTCATGGGCAAAATCCGGCCCCTATAAGGCAACAGCAGAGCCGGGTTATTCCTTTAACCATTGATTTTCCAGACACAGGATTCATTTGCTCCTGACATGCTGGAGCAGGGTTCAGGCTGTGCAAGACACCGGGGGGGAGGGGGGGGGGGGCCAAATTCTGCTCTCGTTCACACACTGTAAACTCTGACTGCTGCGGGCTGTATTCAAGGGCACACAGAGAGAGAGAGAGAGAAAGAGACCTGGATACAGAGCATGGAAGTGAATTTTCCCCACAGCTGGCCCTGGACCTGTAGACACGGCCGAGTCCAGTACTGAGGCTTATTGGGGGGAGATCTCCCAGCATTGCTCTAGCACCTGCAGCTTTGTCTAGACGAGGGGGAAAGGTTTAAAAAAGGCACGGGGGTAGCTCAGCCGATTTGAAACCCCACCCAGTGTGGATGTAGCTTACCACCTCCACAGTCACATCAGCAGGTCGTGCTGTAGTGTAGCCCTTGTCTAGCCAAGGGGCTCTGTCTACACACAAGAGTTGTCCCAGTTTAACGATGTCAGTACAGGAAAGGGAATAAGTCACCCCAGTCTGAGGCACCCTCACACCAGTATAACTGCATCCACAACTGGGATTGTGCCAGAATGACTATCTGTAAAAATAAAAATCACATCCCCACTCCCGCACCGCCTCACAGCAGAGTTATACCAGGACGGATGCTGTGTAGATAGGAAAAAAACCCACTGTTTTCCCTATTGAGTTTAACCCCAACTGAAAACCCCATTTGGCACCAATGTAGACAGTCTAAAGCCTTCAGCTCAGTTTGAATAGGTCGAGTTACAGTCTCAGCTTTAACTCAACCAGTTCAGCATCTAGGGTCATGGGAGGGGCTGAGTGCAAGAGGAAGAGGGCAGCTCCAGGGAACGGGGGCTGACGGCACGGTAGCTTTTCAGAGGAGGGGAGGGTTGGAATGCTTGTCATCGGAACTGGGCCCAGCAAACACACCTATCCCCAACTTCAGTCACTCCCAATCCCAGGGTGCACTAGGCTAGGGCAGGAGCCTCCTCCGGGTCTGTACCGAGGCCCAGCTCCGGAGGTCACATAGGAGGCAGGATACGCCAAAAACCACTTGTCGGCTCTCAGGAGACTCCATTCTCTGCGAAGGTTGCTCTTTTAGCAGGGCAGCCCAATGGGCTTCTGGTTCCAGGCTCTCCCCAGCCCTTGCAGCAAAGCACATGCCTGTTTTCCCATCAAGACGCTTGGGCACTGTCCAATCTTTAATCTATCGCAGCCAGT
The DNA here is from genome assembly GCF_028017835.1 of Emys orbicularis. Lineage (NCBI taxonomy): Eukaryota > Metazoa > Chordata > Testudines > Emydidae > Emys > Emys orbicularis. The sequence continues at coordinate 16,217,855 of NC_088702.1, forward strand.
ACAGGGAGTAGTTGCAGGAGGCCGGGGAAGGGGCAGTAACACCACCGGCTATTGTAAGCTTGCAAGTGACTTCCAAAGAGCCCAGTGCGGACGTGCGCACGCAACCACCCACCCACACGCAGGCTCTGCAAGTCCCCATTTCCTTACTGGCGTCCAAGTGGATGGCTTCCGATTTCTGAGTGGTCCCAACGTTGTTCTGAGCCTCGCAAAAATAATCCCCCGTGTCGAAGCTGGTTACGGGCTCATTCATCTGGAGTGGGAAAGAAGGCGTGAGGGAGGCATAGACAGAGGCGTAAACTCCCCACGAGTCAAGCAGCCCCCTGCCCCGTGCATACCAGCACTCCTGTCTTGGTGTCGATCGCGTAGCAGGAGTTCCTGAATTTCTCGTTGATCTTGGGGTTGGAGGTCATAAGGACGTCGTACCTGTAGCATTGGCAGGTAGGAGGTGGAGAGCCATCTGTTTCCATGCATGTCAGCACAAGGCAAAGAGGCACATGTTACAGATGACCCTTGAACCCACCGCTGTGACCCCCTGCCCTAAACACACCCAAGACGCGGTCATCTGCATTTGTTAAATTGCGTTTAGTCTAATCCAGTCAGTCATGGGTTAATAGAGGACCGGCTAAGTGACATGAAGGCAAACAAATGGCCAGCTCATTTTAAGTGAAGTAAGTGGTAAGCAGCATCCATGTCTAGCTTGATAGTCCGTTGACTCGTGAACTAAGTCAGTGGCTGGGCCCCCTTCCATTGACAGGGCTTTCTTGGCACTGCTCCAGGGCTGATCAGTGACGTTCCAGAGCTCAGGCCAGTGTAACTGTCATTCCCCGACAACGCACCTTTAATTGCGATGGGGAAGGAGTGAAAAGCGGTTCCTTCCTGACCCATGCAGAGATCCTGTGCTGCCCTGAAGCTTGATTATACTCATGTCAGCACAACTACAAATAGGAGTGGACTTTTCTTTAAAATCCAGCCACACTATTGTCTGGATCTCCTGGGACACATTCCACAGAGAGCAGCAGTTCCTTGCGTGGGTTCTGCACCAGCTGCCCTTTAATTCAAGAGAGGATTAATGGCACTCACTGGGCTGGCTCTTCCATTGCCCTGCTCCCTGGGCAGTCATTTACACCACAATAAAATGGGTGTGGAATGCAACTAAATCAGAGCAGCTCTCAGTGTTCTGGTGCAAACGACTGTACGAAGAGCAGGGAGACAGAATCAGGTGCCCGGCGTTCAACATAAATGGCAAGTGCACATGGGGAGAAGTGTCATGACCAGAAATTAACGCTTTGACTACGAGCCCTGCTGCTGGCAGTAGCCACCCTGCTGACAGGTGAAAGGTGCGATGCTGGCCGTGTGGGTGAAACCAGTGTCCCTCCCACTTTAATGGAGCAACTTGTCGAAACAAAATGTTTGACCAAAACTGCTGCAATCCTGAAGGAAGGAAACAGAGTTTGGTCCAACACTGGGCTCCCATTCGGTGACTGATTTCGCAGCGCTGGTGAAAGGTGCTAGACTGACAGCATTTGTGAGTGAGGCTCTGGGTACGGCCACAGAACAGGCACTGTAAAAGTAGTGCAATCTTCCCCCCCTAATCTTTTGCCAGGGACCTCAGCCCAGCCATGAAGGGACCATTTCTGGGGTGAGGACAGTCTCCATTGGTTTCTGCAGACAATACACCCAAGGTTCAGATTGGTGCTGACAGTGAGTCTTCAAGGTGTGAAAAAGTGGACTGACAGCACATCTGTATGAAGGGGATCTCTGCTTAAATGCCATTCGCATGTAATGCAAGATAAGCATGGACTTGCCCACGTCAGCAGGGGGAACAGTTACAGTGTCAGACTTCCTGAGTGCGTGTTACAGAAATAACAGTGCCCCCATGTAGCTAGGATTGTTTCTTCTTTGCCACATAATGGGCTATGCATTTACCTGTGCGAGGCAGTCCTCGAGAACCAGTTGTGTTTAACGGTTCTGAAGATGCGGAGCCAACAGAACTGGAGGCTTTTGAAACCATTGGATAATCTGGGCATTAGGCTTTCCCCAGGGCCCCCCTTCGAACCTGGCTAGCCTGACTGGATTACAGGATACTTGCCACTGCCCAAAGCAGCCTTATTCCATGGCTCTATTCCAGCAGGACTGACGCTGCTCTCAGGAAGGCCCTAAAGCTCCATTCATGCGCCGCTCTGGCCCTGCAGGTCCGTGGTCAGGGGACATGGGTGAGAATTTCAGAGAACCAGGTTTAGACGATTGAGGCTTCCCTACAGTCTAAGTCCAATGTGGAAAGAGTCTTGTTTCAGTGACCTCAGGCTAGTTTGCTATCCACTGATGATGCCGTGGTGTGCGGAGAGCAACATTGTTCAAATAAGCCATTGGACTCTTAGTAGGGAAAAATAATACCCTCCTTGCGGCAGGAGTCAGTGGGGAGGTTCCCCGGTCTGTGCCACGCAGGTTAGAAGTTCATAGTGCTTCCTTCGAATCTTAAACTCTATGAAAACACACTCCTTGCCCACAGTTAGCAACATGCCCCCAGGGGCCCCCTCTCTCCGAGACTAGAAGGCCTGGAACTTTAGCCATGGCAACCGGTCCCAAGTTGTAATTACAGAAAGGCAATAGTACCTTGGACGATGAGGTCAACTTCTGACTTATTTAGTCGGCCAATGCCCCCGCTCCCAGTCCAGAGGACCTCGCAGATGTACTTCCCCATGTCCTTCCGAGTCACCGAAGTGAAACGAATCCCCGTGGCTGTGAACTGAGCACGGTCTTTGTAGGGGTCTGCAGAGAAAGGGGAGACAGTGAGAAGCTGAGAGCACTTGGAGGTGGAGGAATCCAAGTGAGAGCCAGAACAGGCTGCTGGTGTGGAGAAGGGGGGGAAGGGCAGCCCCAAGAACCAGCCTCAGAGCAGAGAGCACGGTAAGGAGAAGAGCTGATTAAATGGGATTCAGTTCAAATACAACAAGAGGTCTCCCCATTGCAAAAGGAAGCTACATGCCCCTATGTCCAATAGCCAAGCCAGCCCAATCACAGCTGGCCGGGGGATGGAGGGGTTTGTTGCAGGGTTTAAGGAATGGGTTCTGTTATGCTGTGCTGCTGGCAGATATGAACTAGTTAGTAAGGAGGTTATTCCACCCCATTTCTTTCCTCGTAGCTTTTCCCACGAGTGCTCAGTGCTTTTAAGAAATGAGTTAGCAGTGGGAAAGCTGATTCCAGGCAAAGCAATCTAGAACGCTGTGTGTGGTTACACCAGTCACATTAAAAGACTGTTCTCAAACTGTTCAGCTGATATGGCTGAGCGACAAAGGGGTCTGCAGAAGGCGAGGAACCCATCTGCTAGGACAGAGGACACAAAATGGCTGGTTGGTTCTCGCCTGTCTTCGTAACACCTCAGCACATCTGTACACCACAGCTCAGCCATGGTAGCATCAGTGCATGCTGGGATTCCTGAAACACCTACCCCAGAGGGTCCAGCTCTGTTACTAGGAGAAGGCGCTTCTGGCTAATTTCCAGATGTGAAGCACTGCATTGTGGGAAAGTAGCTGAATCGGGGTAACTGCTGCCAATGCCTGTGGCTTCCTGCCCATATTGAGAAGTTACGGACTGAACTGGTTCAGAAGGACCCAAGCTAAAGACCTCACTTCGGATCAGGGTGGATAAAAATCAATGATTAAAAAAAAGTCTCATTTAAATTGGATACAGAATTATTTTCAAAAATAAACCTATTTAAAAATAAATTTGAAATTATTACAACCTGTATTAAGGCCAAACTTACTATAGTCTATTAAAATAATTTAAATTAAATTTTTTTTAAAAAGGAACAGTATGTTCACTGCTGAAGTTTTAATGAAAGTCTGAACTGGTGGAAGTCACTGGCTAAGGTCTTGAAACCAGAGTTTACTGACATGCTGAACCAGCTTTGGACTGCACATGCAGAAGAAGCTACTGCTGAGAGAATTTTTTTCCCTATTTTCAGTTTATTAACTAATTCATCTGAATGAGTCGTTCATTCATTAAACCGATTGGGAGCTGAAAAAGCAGAAAAGCTTGTTTTCTTCTTGCAGACTATGAATAAAAAGTAGATGTAAGAGAATGAGATCTACTAGCTCTAAAATCTTGCCATGGTGACCAGAAACAATCAGTTCAATTCACTAAAGTTATACTTTGTTTAATAAATTAGTTTTAAATGCTAAACATACTGTCAAACTTTTCTTATTTATCCAGTGCACGTAAGGTGGTTTTATTTAACTGCTTAAAAAACGTTTAAATGCTGAGTTTGTGCCTTTTTATTTGAATTCCGATCTCCAGAGTTTGACACAAATCAATCACAATAAAAGTTAAATCAAGTAAATAAGAAATGCATAATTCCCCATTTTCAAACAATAAAAAATGTAAACTTTAAGAATTTGAAGAACTGTATGTTAAGCTATATAATTGCTTAACTAAATGTGGATCCACCTGCTTAGCAAAGAGCACCAGCAAACTTGGGGTAAAGCTATATTTAGTTGCAATTGAACACATTTTAATGAATATCAATTACTAAAAATCAATGCTTCTTTAGGAAAATAACCGGGGGTGGAGGAAGCCTCCCAATTCAATGGGTGAACTATACTAAGCTACTGAGGGGGCACCAACCACCTGCAGCAGCACCCCAGCACTAAAACCTTAATCCCGGCCCTGGTGTGGTGGAGCAGGCTGGAGAGTGAGTCTGCCCCCCACACATCCCCACAGCTAGGGTTGTCAACTTTCTAATAGCAGAAAACCGAACACCCCTGCCCCACCCCTACTCCAACGCCCTGCCCGGCTCACTCCATTCCCCCTCCCTCCCTCTCCCCCACCCTTGCAGGGGGTTGGGGTGCAGGAGGGGGTACGGGCAGGGATGAGGGCTTTGGGGCACTGGAAGGGGCTCCAGGCTGGGTCAGGGGGGTGGGATGCAGAAGGGGTGAGGGCTCCAGGATGGGATGGCATCCGGAAATGCCAGCCTGTCGGATCCGCAACATGCTCCGCAGCCGGAGACCCCCACTACCTCTCCTTCGATGGGGTCGCCTTCGATTTCCAAGGCACCTGCACCTACATCCTGGCCAAGACCTGCACCAACACCGGGAACCTGACATTCTTTGCCGTGAAGGTGGAGAATGTGCCCTGGGGCAATGGGAAGATGTCTGTCACCAAGCTGGTGTCCTTGGAGGTCTACGGGCTCACGCTCACCCTGCTGCAGAACAGGATGGGGCTTGTCATGGTAAGTCCTGCTCAAGATGTTCCCAGGGGGCTGAACCCTGCAATGGGGCAGCCCCACTGATGTGGCAATGCAAGGAGCACTTGTCTCCTGGGTCACTCATTAGGAGCGCGCAGGCAGGAGGGGTCAGACACTCAGGTTCTGATCCTGACCTTATTGGCACCAGGGCCAATCCAGAGGCATCCCGCTGAAGAAAGCAGAATCGCTCTGGATTTTCTCTGGGACAAGTGAGATCGGAATCCTGCCCTCAGCTCATTGCGCTCAGTGGATGATTGCAGAGTAAGCCCAGGGAACTGATATCAGAATCAGGCCCTGATGCCATTACACTGGAAGAGGTGACCCTGGATTTACCTTGGGGTCAGTGAAATCAGAAGTGACCATAACATAATTGAGTTCAGTGGAGTCACTACAGATTTGCCCAGGTGTCACTGAGACCCTATCTTGTGCCCATAACCCACCCCTACAGCATCCACTCCCCCGACTCACAGGGAATGCTCCGTCTCTTCCATGTGGACGGGGCGTCTCACAACCTCCCTGTGGTCGTGACCGATGGGCAGCTCCAAGCATATCAGCATGGTGGAAACGTGCTGGTGCAAACAGACTTCGGCCTCACTGTGAGCTATGACCTGGTTTACCACGCCAGAGTCACCATCCCAGGGAACTACCAGGGCCAGACGTGCGGCCTGTGCGGGAACCACAACGGGCGTTGGGACGACGAGTTCCTGCTCCCCGATGGAAGGGCGGCCCCTAACGTGGCAGCGTTCAGTTCTGCCCGGAAAGTCCCGATCCCGGGGGTGGCCTGTGAGGATGGATGCACCAGGAACAGCTGTCTGGTCTGCAAGGAGATGAAGAAGGACTTCTTCAAACAGCGCAAATACTGCGGGTTGCTCACGGTGCCCGATGGCCCCTTCGCCACCTGCCACAGCACAGTCAGCCCCACTGTGTATTTCAACAGCTGTCTGTATGATCTGTGCCTGGGCAATGGGGACTCCCAGGTCCTGTGCCAGAGCATCCACAGCTACGTGACAGCCTGCCAGGAGTTCCGGGTCACCGTCCAGCCCTGGAGGAGCACCTCCTTCTGCAGTAAGTGCCGTGATGCTGGTGTAGCACAAGGGCCTGTCCCACTCGCTCCCCTCCCTCTGCAGGTATCTAGGTATCTCATTCCAGGCCGCTGGGCTTCTTGAGAGACTCCTTTGGGTGGGAACCAACAACTTCATGTTCCGTTATAAAGGTGACCTGATCCTCTCGTCCCTGTTAGATTCTCCTCTCCTTCATGTCTGTCCCTCTAAGGTGTGGGGTGAGATCTCTCCAGCCATCAATTACTTCTCTCTCTGCTTTAGCTCTGAGCTGCCCGGCCAACAGTCACTACAAGCTGTGCGCCGACCTCTGCACCACCACCTGTGCCAGGATCACCGATGCCAGGAAGTGCCCAGACACCGGCGCCGAAGGCTGCCAGTGCGATGATGGCTTCCTCTTTGATGGCCAGGGCTGCGTGCCTCTGCAGATCTGAGGGTGCTTCAAAAAGGGGATATATTACAAGGTACTGCCCCCTGCTGGGGTATTAAATCCTATCCGTTCGCTTCCTCCATGCCCTGCTCTCATCAGCCATGTTGGATCAGACCGTTGTCACTTGCCAATGGCAATACATGAATCTCTGTAGAAAGGCGAAAGGCACTAATGGTGCAAGGCTTGTTCCATGAACCGTGTCCCTGCAAGGGCAGTGGAGTCTAGGGGTTGGAGCAGGGAGCTGGGAGTCAGGACTCTTCGGTTCTCTCCCCAGCCCTGGGAAGGCAGTCATGCTGTTATACTTAGAAAATGAAAACCAGCAGGATCTTATTCAGGGAATAAGGCAATAGTAGGGGATGTAACATTACAGTAGTTGTGGGGGACCATCCGGAAAATATGTCATACCAATGGTAAGCTGTTATCTGTCTCTCTGCAGTGGCAATTCTTAACATATCCCTGTTTGTATTCATAATATGGATGGTTCGGTTTCCCACATTCCCTTTTGTTTGTTCTAGGAACTGTGTTACCTCTTTACCTTTTAATAGGTGATTGGTGAATTCCTGCCATTCAATATCAAGATTGACAGAGAATTCAGCTAAATCAGTGCTCACAGTAAGATGAGATTTTTCTGGCTGTGGTAGATAGTAAGTGTGATTATTAACTAACATGGCCCCCTCCCCACAGGAGCTGCACCCCAATGGCTCTAACCGACATGGCTTCCCCCCCCCCCGCAAGAGTTGCTCACTAACAGCTCCAACCAACACAGCCCCGTCTCCCACAGGAGCCGCTCCCTAATGGCTCTAACCAGCGTGGCCCCCTCCCCCACAGGAGCCGCTCGATAACGGCTCCAACCGACGCAGCCCCCTCCCCCACAGGAGCTGCTCCCTAACGGCTCCAATGGACGCAGCTCCCTCCCCCACAGGGGCCGCTCCCTAATGGCTCTAACCAATGCAGCCCCCTCTCCCTCAGGAGCTGTTCCCTAATGGCTCCAGCTGACACAGGCCCAGCATTGCCAGTCTTGTGTTTTTTTCACAAGTGCCGGGGTTTTGCCGGGGGGCTGGGGCTTGTCTGGTGATGGCGCGAGAAGCTCCAGGCCCCTGGTGAAGTCCAGCCCCGCTGGGAGCCAGCAAAGTCGCTCCTCTCCGCTCACCGCTCTGATTGGGGGAGCAAAGAGTCCAGCTGCCCAGGGTGGTGCCGCTCCCTCCCTTCCCCTGTCCCATGAGCAACGGGATGGGACAGCTCCTATGCTCCTCCCCCACCCACAGCACCCACCCTGGGAAGGGGCAAATGGGGGTGAGGAGCCCCAGGAGCTGCTCCCAACCCATTGCAGGCCTCCCTGGGACGGGAGGGAGAGGGGTGAAAAATCCCAGGAGGAGCAGAGGAGAGGCTGTGGGGGGCTGAGTTGAGCAGGTGGGAGTCTGGGATTGCTGGGGCGGAGGCTGGGGCTGAACTGACGGGGGATTGATGGAGGTGGGGGCTGGGGTGCTGAACTGAGGGGAGCTGTACTGCTGGGGTGGAGAATGGGGAGCTGAACTGGGGGTGTTGGACTGATGGGGATGTGGGCTGGGGTGGGGTGGGGGGGCTGGACCGATGGAGGGTGGGCAATGGGGGGTTACTGAGGTGGCTGAACTGATGGGGGGAATGGGTGCAGAGAGAATAGAAGGGGGAACTGGGGGACAGGATTAATTACTGCACAGGGGACAGGCAAATGTGGGGGTGACAGCTCCTGCAACAGGGACCAAAATCCCCTTCCCTTAGGAGAGTGGGCAACATGAATTGTCACAGACACGCACTGAGGTGGGCGGGAGAGTTCTAACATCAAAAGACAGGCCGCAATTCACAGTGCAGTCCTTTTAAAAGAAGCTCTTTATTTCTTGGGGCCGATTTCATGAGATTTAGGGTCTGACTCACAATTTTTGATCTCTTGAGATTGGCAATACCATAGACCCCTCCCCCACAGGGGTGGCTCCCTAAAGGCTCTAACCAGAGCCGTCCCCCTCCCCCATGGTTGGCCTCACCAATTCCTAGTCTTAGTCCTTTTGAAATCCCAATGAAATAGTTTTTCTTCAGTATTTGCCAATTTGTGACAATCAAAAGGCTTTGAAGAGATGGTCCAATTTCAATGATGTTCTGATGGAAACCATGCAAATTCCAAAACCCACCTGGTTTTCTCCCAGCTTGCTGACCTGGCTCTTTGGCATCTTGCCAGCAGGATTGCCTCAGAGCCGGGTCTCCATTTCCCTTCAGAGAAAATTTTGCAATTGATTAGATTTATTCTAAATTGGGACGGAACCAATTTTCGAAATATTGAAATCCTCCACCATAAAGAATTACTTTTCTCCAGCCAGTTCTATCTAACATGATGCTATAAACTATTTCTGGCTCCGATTTGGGACCAGATTCACTGAAAATTTTGGATGGGGCCCATTGCTAATCTGAGCAGAGGTCAGAATGAAATGTAAATGACTAGTGCCGTCGATTGTGACCTTTGCCCTTTCTTTCTCACCATGAAGGTGAATAACACCAGGGCCCACTTACCCATCTCCCTCAACAATGGGGCCCTTCGGCTCTATCAGAGCGACACCTCCCTCGTCCTCCACACCAACTTCAACCTCAGAGTGTCCTACGACTGGAACAAACACCTGAGGGTCACCGTCCCTAATGACTTCTCTGAGAGCCTGTGCGGTCTGTGCAGCAATTATAATGGGGACCCTTCCGATGACTTCTGGACCCCAGCCGAGGATCAGGATCCCAGTGCCATACTCCAGGAGCAAAACTGGGAAGTGGAAGATGAGGATCAGTTTTGCTGGCACAATTGCATTGGAGGTTGCAGACCCTGTGCCCCCAGCATAGCCAGAAAGTACAAGGAGGAGGCCTCGTGCGGCCTGATAACCAAGGTCTCAGATGGGCCCTTCAGCCAGTGCCACATCAAGGTGGATCCTACAGTCTACTTGGACAACTGCATGTACGATCTGTGCCACAACGACGACTACAGGAAGGCCCTGTGTGAGGTCCTGAAGGCCTACGTGGACGCCTGCCAGCTGGAGGGGGTCAGGATTGGAGAATGGAGGCAGCTGGCCAGATGCCGTGAGTACAGATTTGAATGCCAACATTATATAAACGGGTCTGGGGGTCAGCACTCCTGCATTCTATTCTTCTCCTTAGGAGGGAGTGTGGCCTAGTGCTTTGAGCAGTGGTTGGGATATGAGGACTCTTGGTTGTACTGTACCTACAGTATCTCTGCCTGTCTGTCTATGGTATTTCTAAGGTGGCTCTCACTGTGAATATATAACATCTGCCGATGACACATGGGAGTCTGAGATAAGTTGATGCCAATTTTTAAGTCAATCATCCCTTTATGGGCCTGATCCTTTAGGGTGCCAGGCACCTCCTGCAATGTGATGAGCATCATTGACTCTTCTTGAGGTGAGTGGGATTGGAGAGCTCTCTGTGCCCCATTAGAGATGTCCCTTTCTGTCTATTTTAAATTCTGCTTTTTCATGGAGAGAACTTGCTGCTAAATCTGTGGGTCCTTCACTCTCCAGCCATGGAGTGCCCCCTGGAGAACAGCCAGTACCAGCTCTGTGGAACAGCCTGCCCAGCCACGTGTGTGGACCAGTCAGTCCCCAGCAGCTGCCAAGACCCCTGCGTGGAAAGCTGCCAGTGTAAGGATGGTTTTGTGCTGAGCCAGGGCAAATGCATCCCACAGGGCAACTGTGGGTGCCAGTTTAAAGGGTGCCCCATGCCCCCAATGAGAGCTTCTGGATCGAAGAGGCATGTGGGACATGGTGCATGTGCAATGCAGCCACTAGACAAGTCGAATGTGTGGGTGCTACATGCAAACATTCAGAGAGATGCGGGCTAGTGAATGGCGTACGGGGCTGTTACCCTTCCAGCTATGCCATCTGCTCTGTGACAAGGAATCTGTGCTATGCCACCTTTGATGGACAGAGATACGACTTCCAAGGGCACCTGACACTACCAGCTCACGGCTCTGTGCGAGAAGGCAGAGGGACTGGTGGACTTTAAAGTCTACTTCCAGGAGAACAATACCGCTCCTGTACAGATCAAGGTTTATCAGATTAACCTCAGGGTCAGCAATCAATTCCCTGGGAAAGTCCTGGTGAGTTTCTCAAATTGTCTCTAATCTCTCTAAAACATTTGTGGAAAGTCACCTGTGTGATCCAGAAAAGTTGCAGACAGCGCATGGAAGGATTTTGAAATATAGGGTGAATTGTAACCACATTCTTCTATAAACAGGGAGCCAATGGAGATATTTAAGGACTGAGGTGATGTGGTTACACTTCAGATGTGTGAGAAGGTGTCTGAATCATAGGACTGGAAAGTACCTCGAGAGGTCATTAGTCAAGTTCCATGCAATCATGGCAAGATTAAGTATTACCTAGACCATTCCTGACAGGTCGTTGTGTAACCTGCTCTTAAAAATCTCCAATGATGGATATTCCACAACCTCCCTAAGCAATTTATTCTAGTGATTAACTACCCGGACAGTTAGGAAGTTTTTCCTAACGTCCAAACTAAACCTCCCTTGCTGCAATTTAAGCCCACGGCTTTTTGTCCTATCCTCAGAGATTAAGGAGAAAATTTGTTCACCCTCCTCCTTGAAACAACCTTTTATGTACTTGAAAACTGTTATCATGTCCCCTCTCAGTCTTCTCTTCTCCAGACTAAACAAACCCATTTTTTCAATCTTTCCTCATAGGTCATGTTTTCTAGATCTTTAATCATGTTTGTTGCTCTTCTCTGGACTTTCTCCAATTTGACCACATCTTTCCTGAAATGTGGCACCCAGAACTGGACAAAATATTCCAATTGAGTCCTAATCAGTGCAGAGTAGAGCAGAAGAATTACTTCTTGTGCCTTGCTTAAAACACTCCTGCTAATAGCAACAGTGTTACACTGTTCAATCATATTTAGCTTGTAATCCATTATGACCTCCAAAACCCTTTCTGCAGTACTCCTTCCTAGGCAGTCATTTCCATCTTCTATGTGTGCAACTGATGGTTCTTTCCTAAGTGGAGCACTTTGCATTTGTTACTCCTGGGGAAATTCTCGCATAATTTTGTATTTACCCACATAAAAAACATTTTCCTAAGAAGTGCTGCAGTTCTGCCTTTTTCCCACCAGAGGCCGCTGTGATACCAGAACAGCCAGCTGCTTTATGCCTGCTGTTATAGTGCCACAGCGGCCTCTGGTGTGCAAAAGTCAGAATTGCAGCACTTCTGAGGCAAAATGTATTTTATGCGGGAAAATACTAAATTCTATGGCCAGTGATGCAGAATTCCCCCATGAGCAGCACCTTGCCCGTGGAGCCAGTTTAGGACAGAGTGGGGCACACAGGGCTGCTGGGGGGTCACAGACTGGGATTCAGAATGACTTGTAGGGAGGACAGACTGGCACATGGGCTCAGGAGCTAGTTGGGTGACAGCGTTGAGCCTGGGGAGGGGGGAGGGAGGCTGCAGAGACCCGTGGGGATGAGGGGTTTGGGGATGGGGCAGATGTGCCTGACTGAATGGGAGAGGCTTGGGGTCATCCAGAGTCTGCATGGGGGAGGCTTCCCAATACCCTAACAATCCCACCCCCCATGAAGAAAAACCTCCCACCCACACCCAACACTCTCCAGTTTCACTCCTAGGTTCCTTCTCTCTCCCTGAGGTCCTCCGTTACCCCTGACTCCCCAGGCCTTTGCCCTGCTTCTGACAGGTGCAGGAATTACAGTTCTGTATTGTAATATAAATGAATTACACAAAGTTCTGTTTCAGAGTAGCAGCCGTGTTAGTCTGTATCCGCAAAAAGAACAGGAGTACTTGTGGCACCTTAGAGACTAACAAATTTATTAGAGCATAAGCTTTCGTGGGCTACAACCCACTGCATCCGAAGAAGTGGGTTGTAGCCCACGAAAGCTTATGCTCTAATAAATTTGTTAGTCTCTAAGGTGCCACAAGTACTCCTGTTCTTTTTACAAAGTTCTGTATGAATATGCCTAGTAAGGAATCTGTCAAAAACAACTTTGCCAGAATCTTTTCTTTTTTTTCTTCTTCTTCTTTTTTTTTTTTTTTTTTTTGGTCTATACATACTGACAGATATCTTGAAATAAATTACCAAAATAATTGAAACTGGCATGATTATATTGTGTTATTTTGACAAATAAGATATGCAGAATTTTGCAGAATTTTCAAACATTGTGGGCAGAATTTTTTATTTTTTGGCGCAGAATTCCTCCGGGTGTAATTTGTCCTTATTGAATTTTATCTTATTTACTTCAGACCATTTCTCCAGTTTGTCCAGATCATTTTGAATTTTAATCCTATCCTCCAAAGCACTTTCAATCCCTCCCAATTTGGTATCGTTCACAAACTTTATAAGTGTCCTCTCTATGCCATTATGTAAATCACTGATGAAGATATTGAATAGAACTAGATCCTTGCAGCCAAAACTGATCCTTGATATGCTCTTCCAGCTTGACTGTGATCCACTGATAACTATTCTCTGGGAACAGTTTTCCAACCAGTTATGCACCCACCTTATAGTAGCTCCATCTAGGTAGTATTTTCCTAGTTTGTTTATGAGAAGGTCATGCAAGACAGTATCAAAAGCCTTACTAAATTCAAGATATACCACATCTACCTCTTCCCTCCCATCCACAAGTGTCCACACTGTCAGAGTGTGCTCTCACCCCCAATGGGGCACCTCCTTGTGGCTGCAGCTTGGAATTAGCTCTGCCTTTCTGAAGCCCCTGCCTGCGAGTGCTGACTGTATGACACTCTCTCTACCTGAACTCGATGGCTCCCTCCTGGTGGCTTGGCCCTCTGGCTAGGTCACTGTAGTTTCTCCTTTCTGGGAGGTTTGTGTACCGAGTGTCACCAACTGCCCCAGGCAGTCTTCCAATTCACTGCCCCTCTATGGTGCCACATCCCCAGTGGCTGGTAGGGGAACGTGGGCTCACCCTCATCTTTGGGTTCCAGCCCAGGGACCCTAAAACCAGCAGCTAAGGTCTACCCTGTCCCATGCCTTGTTTCTGTTTCCTTGGATTGCTTCCTATGTTGCCTCTATCAGTCTCCTTCTCTACCCTTCTCCGGCTACACCCTTCCCTCCTGGCCAAGACCCCCTCACCTCTCCCTAGCCTCAGAGAGTGACTGCAGACCTCCTCCCTGCAGCCCCCTTCTGCCCTAAGCTACCTTGCTTTATACCAACCCCACCTGTTCCTGTTCAGCTTCACTCTTTAATTAGTTCTCATTGCTCCCTGGCTCCTCCTCCAGGTGCATCTTAGGTGGTTAATTGGCCTGTCTAGCCACCTTAACCCTTTCAGGGGCAGGTGTGGGGTGAGCACTCCCTCACAGTGTCAATAGCATCCAGCAGAGGTGGGAACCTGGGGAGCTGGGGCTCAAGTAGGACAGAGAGGAGGGACCTGCAATAGCTAATGCCAGGGGAAATTCAAGTCTGGTTAGAGCTGGGATTCAGGCAAGCTGTAGGGAAGGAAGCAGGCCGGACTGGATGATTATTTGAACAGAGGTGGCTTATTATTGTAATCATGGACCAGAGTTCTGTGCTGGTGTGAGAGGTTCCACCAGAGGTGAGCAATGTTTCATATCCCATGTGTCTTGCTTTAACAGGTGAACACTTTCCTGATGAATCTTCCCTTGAACCTCATTGATTAAAAAATCACTGTGTATACGAACACAGCAGACAGAGACAGACACACACCTTGTTTGTGGGAGAGAGAGAGAGAGATGCACACTGCCCCTTTAAGTAAGCTGACCCACTCTTAAGTGCATTGTCTTTTTAAGTGGATCAGGAAGTTGAGACAGCAGCTGCTGCCCCAAGCACTCTCTGTCTCTCTCCACCGGTGTCACCTCCCTGCTCTATATGGAGAAGGGGTAAGCAGGGTGCAGGAGCAGGGGGACACCCTGACATTATTAACAGGTGTGTTGTGAGCAAGACACGAGAAGTCATTCTTCCGCTCTACTCTGCTCTGGTTAGGCCTCAGCTGGAGTATTGTGTCCAGTTCTGGGCACCACATTTCAAGAAAGATGTGGAGAAATTGGAAAGGGTCCAGAGAAGAGCAACAAGAATGATTAAAGGTCTTGAGAACATGACTTATGAAGGAAGGCTGAAAGAATTGGGTTTGTTTAGTTTGGAAAAGAGAAGACTGAGAGGGGACATGATAGCAGTTTTCAGGTATCTAAAAGGGTGTCATAAGGAGGAGGGAGAAAACTGGTTCACCTTAGCCTCTAAGGATAGAACAAGAAGCAATGGGCTTAAACTGCAGCAAGGGAGGTCTAGGTTGGACATTAGGAAAAAGTTCCTAACTGTCAGGGTGGTTAAATACTGGAATAAATTGCCTAGGGAGGTTGTGGAATCTCCATCTCTGAAGATATTTAAGAGTAGGTTAGATAAATGTCTATCAGGGATGGTCTAGACAGTATTTGGTCCTGCCATGCGGGCAGGGGACTGGACTCGATGACCTCTCGAGGTCCCTTCCAGTCCTAGAATCTATGAATCTATGAATTAGCCCCCCCGCAAAGCAAGCAGGAGTCTCTGGGAGCAGTTCCAAGGCATAGGGCAGGAGCAGCACATGGCAGTGGGGGAAGGGACAGTTGAACTGCTGGCAATTGATAGCCTGCTGGGCGGCTGCAGCACAGGGACCTTAGGGGAGTAGGGAGCTGATAGGGGGGCTGCTGGTCCACCCCGGTTCCAAGCCCCCACCAGCTAGCTGCAACGGGCTGCTCTTCCTGCAAGCAGAGGACAAAGCAGGCAGCTGCCAAAGGGGAGCATTGCACAACTTTAAATAAGCATGTTCCCTAATTGATCAGCAACGTTAACCGGGACAAGGGAGGTCTAAGTTGGACATTAGGAAAAAGTTCCTAACTGTCAGGGTGGTTAAACACTGGAATAGATTGCCTAGGGAGGTTGTGGAATCTCCATCTCTGGAGATATTTAAGAGTAGGTTAGATAAGTGTCTATCAGGGATGGTCTAGACAGTATTTGGTCCTGCCATGTGGGCAGGGGACTGGACTCGATGACCTCTCGAGGTCCCTTCCAGTCCTAGAATCTATGAATCTATGACAGTTCTATTACGAGATAAATAAAAAGTGTTGCATATAAATAAAAAGGTGATACATTTAATGTTTGATATTTAATAGGCTATTTATCAGTATTAATTCTCACTGTGCCGCAGTTTATCCATCTTTAAAATGGAGAGAATACCTGTCTGCTCCACACCGTTTTTTGTGACTAGACTAAATGAACATCTGTACTTACTTTCCTGCACAGAAAGAAGCAGAATCATCTATTACATGACCTTGGTTCTGGCAGATAAGGCTCTTTACCAGCCACTGCTTGCAGAAGCTGTGGGCACAAATTAGGCCAAGCACTTGTGGAAATAACAGCTCCCAACACACCAGACAACTGAACCCTTTGAGGAAAAACCCCTCCTAAGAATCCAGCCATGACAATCCATCTCCTTCACCATCCAAGTTCTGGAACACTCCTGAAACCTCTGGGACAGCAGCTCCATGGCAATAATTTCTACTTCAACAGTTTCCTTGTAATCACTGCAGAACCATGCACCTCTGGCTTTCAGAACAGCTAAGGCAGGGCACTAAATGTTTAGCTGGGCTCACGTCTTTGATCACACCCATCATGTTTGGCAATCTCATATGTGGTGCTTTCTGGCAAGAATGTAGAAATCACATCAGATACAAATTAAGACCCACAGCAGCAGAGACCAATGCTTAATTGTATGTTTTAAAAAAGCCAAAAGAGAGACACTCTTGCTACAGCATTTCATGTAGCATACCACACTAAGGGAATTAGAGTGAATGACAAATGGCCAAAGGAACTTAAGGTAACTAAGCCCTTTTGTACATAGTAGTATTACATATCTACGTAGTATGTGCTAAGTAAAGTTTGAGATATCACATCCATGGAGCAGTTTTCTTTTTAAAAGTAAGATCTGTTAACCTGTAGTCAGTAACACAAAATGTCTTAAGACCCTATCAGTGTTTTTTAGTAGTTAGAGCAGGGGTGTGAAAGTCAAAACTTGAATTCAGTTCCCACCTCTGTCACTGACTTCCCTTACACCACTTACACTCACTCCACCAAAATGAGATTAATAATAATTAATTACTTCACAAGGGTGTTCTGTTGTTTTAATTAATGTTTGGCACTTCAATATTTGATGATGAAAGGATCAGAAAGAGTTAATTAGGGTATTGCTTTAATATCTGATATTTAGAGCAACTGTCAGTTTATAACTATAAATGTATTTGTACAATGTATGGCTTGATGAAAAAGATATATAATGCTTTTCTTCAGCAGGTACTTTACTTCAAAAGACAAAGTAGATCATTGAAATTGTTATACCAATAGAATAAAAACCAGCAGGATCTTATTAAGAGGGATAAGGCAAAGATGCCACATTTATTGTAAATATACTGATAAAGCAAAAGATAAAAGTAAACAATGTTGTTTGACTACTTATTTCTTATACACACACACACACACACATACATATATATATATAGAGAGAGAGAGAGAGAGAGAGAGAGGTTCATTCACACAATCATTCATTTAAGTTCTGTATAGGTGTTATAGTTACCAGCCTAGAAGTTGCTCATGCCAAGTTACTGGCCAGGTATCTTGGTCATGAGGATGGAGCCGAGTCTGTGTCAGATGCACCTGATGCTCCTGGAGGTTGGCAGAAGCACCAGAGACTCAAAGTCCTCAGTCTTGAGAGTCCATTCTTATAGGATTTAATTCCTATGTTAGTTTATGGGAGCTGTTTCATCCTGCTGTTGCTGACTCAATCAGCAGATGGCACATTCCTGTCCAAAGTGGCACATTCCTGGTGGCTCCACACTGTCCAAAGTTTGTGTTTCTCATCCTTCCAGGTGATGGGGTGGATCCCAGTTTACCCTCAGGGGGTTGTCTGGTGGTCCTACTCGACACATTCTTCGGCCGATGGATACTCCCTTTCTAGGCTGGCACCTCCCTAACCATTCATGTATATCAAGCATTCATCAGCATACATTCCATATCTTAACCATATTTTAATTTACTGTCTCCACCACTTTCAGGCTGTGTGCTAATTCATTTGAGATTCCCGGCCCTTTAATCACAGAGAGTGGGGGTCTGTCCTAGGAGCCGTTGAATGAAGTGAAAGTCACTTAACGGCTTATAGTGTTTGTTTACATTGTATCAATTACTTCAAGAACAAAGTCAATTAACTTGTTTGTAAGTTTTACATAGTAACAAAGTATCTTTCACAGGATAGATATAAGCAATGGTTTCTACAGACAGTAGCTTACAAGTTTTAACAGAAGACCCAAGAGATTTTTGTACTTGGTGAAACTGTTGGATTTTAAAGTGTGGGGGACAAATTATGAGGGGGTCACTGTCACTTGGGGGAATCACTGTTAGTACCTTCTTTAATATCCCTACAAAATATTATCTGTAGTCAGTCCCTGGGGCACAGATGTTAAGCAATTTCTACAAGTCACAGTCAGTCAAAGCAGAACCATAAAAAGAACCCAGATCTCCTGATTCACCTGTTCTATCCTCCGCTCTCTAGCTACCTGTCATGTGATGAACTACACCTTCTGTGATGGACTACTTTTACTGAACCAGGGCTGACTGCAGACAGACACCAGAAATGCCGGCTGTTAGCCAAGCATGGGAAGCAGAACTCGGGATCTTCAGCTCCAAAAATAGGCCTCTGTCACTTGAGCACAAAGAGAATTACCACCAGTTCTCCCTAAACTTGGAGCTTTTATTTATCTTTTTGGGCTAGTCTCTAGAGAGGGCACATACTCATAAACAAATGGGCAGGGCAGGGGCAGGCAGGGATGCACACATATATAACAGCCACTACATCACCCCCTTTTTGTGAGTTAACACCTGGTTGTCATGGCAATTGCACCACAGCCTTCATTGTGACATCCTCTAGCCCAAGCAAAGCTATTGAGGCAATCAACAAAAGTCAGTGCGCAACTTGGCCTCAGAGAGAGACAGTTGGTGCCGTGCTATACTGCAGCAATTTTCAGTTGTTAGTCATTACAAGATTTGGCATTCCGACCTCAGAAGTAAGTGAGTTTTTCCATGTACCCAATATAAGAGAACTGTGTGAGGTTTTTTATGAATGGAGTTGTGGGGCCACAGGGGTTTCAGCCTAGTTCTCAGTGGGCATTAGATAGATTATTCCTGTAACTTTGAACCTAGATGATTCCAAATGAAAACAAAGCTAACAAAGAAAAGCCTGAAAGAATCTTAACCTAAATAGGACTTAATCAGTCTCTTAAACAGAGGGATATTCTATGAGATATGGGAACAGTTTTAAGGCCAGTTTCAGCTGCAGAGATCACCTCATTGTTTAATTAATTCCTTTGCCCTATCATTAATGAGATGAGTACCAACCTGAAAAACAGTCCTATCTTCACAAGTCAATAATAATCCTTTGTCTAGCCAGTGATCCTAAATATATATATATAGAGAGAGAGAGCACCAATCACCACAACATCTCTCTATCCATCTACCAAAGTAGGGAAGTACTATTTACCTCTCACATAACACAAGAAAAAGGGGTCACCCAATGAAATTAATAGGCAGTAGATTTAAAACAAAATGAAGTACTTCTTCACACAATGCATAGTCAACCTGTGGAATTCATTGCCAAGGGATGTTGTGAAGACCAAAAGTATAACTGGGTTCAAAAAAGAATTAGATAAATTCATGGAGGATAGATCCATCAGTCGCTATTAGTCAAGATGGTCAGAGACTCAATCTCCATGCTCCAGGTATCCTAAACCTCTAGTGCTAGAAGCTGGGACTGTACAACAGTTGAAGTATCAGAGGGGTAGCTGTGTTAGTCTGAATCTGTAAAAAGTAATGTTGAAATTGCCCAGTAATGTTCATTCCTTCTGAAGCATCTGGCACTGGTCACTTTCAGAAGACAAGATACTCCCATTGTCCAATCATCTCTCTTTAAATGCATGGAAGATTTCCCTAATGTCTAATATAAATTTCTCTATTTGTATTCAGTTAAGATCTCAGAACCCATTCGTGGAGGATGGAGTACCTCAGGTCAAGGGTGGATTCTTGGTAAGAAGATAAGAAAAGTTTTACATTGTACACACTGTCACTCTGTACAGAGTGTGTGTGTGTGTGTGGGGGGGGGGGAGTGACAGGGAAAAAGGTCTGAGTTTGAGCCACATAGTGTAGCCAAAAAGCCTCAGAATACCATGTAGGCCACTGACAGCTTCACACATAATCCTGCAGGCAGCTCTGCTTAGTGTATAGTGTCGCATGTCCGCATGTCTCCTTCTGAACCCCCTAACAGTTGAGTGGTTAAATGTCTGGGTTCCTCTCAGAGATCCCTTCCTAAAATAATAGTTTTAGGTGCCTCAAAAACTCATTAAGCCACCCTTTTAAATCAGGTTTCCTGCTCAATGCTGGAGTCAGCAATCCTTTAGCTCCTCTACTGTTCACAGCATTCCTTAAACCCACAGTTCATAAATTGCTTTGGTTATTGGTAAAATACTCTTATTAGGAACTCATTGGGATATTGTCTGTCATTTTACACAGAGGAACAGAATAATAAACAGACTGTGTATTCCAACCCTAAATCAATAGACTCCTCCCAGTGCCCTACCCATTCCTAACATTTTGTTGTTTCCATTTAATTTAGGATGAATACTCCATCAAGGGCCAAACCAAGGGTCCACACGAGATTGGCAACGATGTTTTGGCCCCTAACCTATTTTGTCTTCCCAAATCCAGCCTCCCCACCTTTTAAAAAGCTAGATCCATCCTTGCTCAGGTAATTCTGGCAATGAGCATACTCCTTGCCCTAGGTTAGAGTACTTTGGGGGCTGCAGGGTTTCAGGTACATGTATGGAACAGGGCCCCCCATCTTTCTGAAAATGTGGATGCAGCACTGTTCAAAAAACTCTTCCTTCGCCAGGGGTGTGTGTCCTGCCTGGACCCCGGCAAAGTCTGGGAATGCCCACATCTGGAGCTTGGGACCCATTTTTCTAGTTTATGATGCTCTCAAGAGTGAGAAAAGAAGGGAATTAGGAACAGAAAATGCAGCAGTCACATGTTAGTGTGATCTCAACTTTGCTCTCTGTATTTCACTGGGACTGTAGGGTAGGCAGGGGGTGAGGAACAGCTCTACTAAGAGGACAACGTACTTACAAAGGTATTTCTACAGTGTAGTTTGGGGAAGGGGCAACTGAGAGCTCCTCCAAAGATCTCAATCGCTTGTAAAGAGATTATTCCCTAAAATCCTTTGCCCGGGAGTAATGGAACACTCCATCCCTGATTCAATGGAGTTTATTTTCTCCTTTGGTAGTGACCAAGACCAAGAAGAATGGCTGATGCAATAAAGCACATGGTGAGACAGCTGATGGCCATATAGGGATTAGGGAGTCATGGGGCTCACTGCTTTTCCTCTCTCTTGACCATTTAGCTGATATGAGAATTTAGGAGTCTGCGGGAGCCCAGTTCCCCAAATTGATTTGAAATTTCTGTTGATGAAACAATCGAGATTTTATTAGAGGATGGAAGAAAGTCACATTAACATTGATTTTACCAGGCCGTGGGATCATTCAGTGTTATTAATGTAAATTATGGTATATGAGGAGGCAGGAGATACAGGAGAGAATTCCTTTCCTGATACTCATATTTCCTTTCCATTCATGTTATTTTAGGATCAATACTCCAGCATGGAGTCACTGGATCAGTGACTCTCCCTTGCCTGCCCCTGTACCCCCCGAGGCTCGGTTGTTTGAGAATGACGAAAGTTTCGGACCCTCTACCTCTGAGTGAGTATTGGGATTTCTTCACTTCTTTATCTGTATGTATATTGGGGAGGGTGCATGTCCAAGTTTGTGCAGGGCTTTGGGTGTAGACAATATGGTTACCACATTTCTAAAAAGATAAACACATAACAATATATTCTCTGCAGTCATTGTAAGAAAGAACTACATTCTCTCTCACCCTGGGCATTTTCTGACCAACAACCAGCTCCAACCATTCCTCCTCACGTTAACATTCTCTTGCAATGCAAATACACCTTTCCCGCAATCCTGACTTCACCCTGCTTCTATCTAGTTAGTGATTGTCATATTCTCCCCTATCACTGCACTTCAGTGGAAGGGGAAAGTCTTAACATATTTGCAGAGTGATTCAAAGACTCAGGGTATGTTTACACTACCTGTCAGATCAGCGGGCAGTGATCGATCCAGCAGGGGTCGATTTATCACGTCTAGTCTAGACGCGATAAATCGACCCCCTAGCGCTCTCCCATCGACTCCTGTACTCCGCCACCGCGACAAGCGCAGGCAGAGTCAACAGTGGAGCGACAGCAGCCGACTCACCGCAGTGAAGACATGCGGTGAGTAGGTCTAAGTACGTTGACTTCAGCTACATTAGTCACGTAGCTGAAGTTGCGTAACTTAGCTCAATCCCCCCCAGTGTAGACCAAGCCTCAGTTACTGCTTTGGCAAAGGAGTTTACTACTATTTAATTTAGAACAGACCCTCTTCCATTCAGTGAGTACAGGAGATCTACTGTGCAGGTACATCTTTCTTTTGTGCGGGGAGGGGTCAGTAAAGGCTCAGGGTAAAGCATGGAATAGAGTTGCCATCTACCTGAAAACGTAAATACAAGATGATTATGTTGCTCCAGGCATTCTAAGGAGGCACCAAATTCCAGATTCCTCAGGACACTGGCCGACCAACACCTTCCCCCAACTATTGCTTCTCATCTTAGCATTTACATCAAGAAAGAATGATTCTTTACTTTCCAATTTATATCATGTCATCAGAGCTTTAAAGAGCAGCATACAATGTCTCTGCCCAAAAGAGCTTACAATGCAGCAGATTGATACAGATCTTACTGAGAGGTGGTAAAATGGGATTGTGCTGATGCAAATGTTTGTGCTTCTTTTTCCTTGAGACAGAGATCTTCTTCATCTCCAACTTCACAGTCTCAGGCGGATCAACTGAAGAGTGGGTCATCTTCTGCCCAGCAAATACTGAGTCTCTCTTCAGTTCCTCCCTCCTCAAACACCACACAGGGTGATACGTCAGTGTAGGGAGTAGGGTGGAGGCGTGTAATATGGCAATCGTCTTCCTGAAAGGGGAATTGTTGGATGATCACACCTTGCAGGCATTTTAAAGAAGCACCAGCTTCTGGATCACTCAGGGCACTGCCTGGTCTATGACAAAACTTGGTCATAGCTTCTCATTTTAGCATCTCCTTCAAAAGTCAATATCCTTTACCCCTGGGAGAATTCTGCGCCAAAAAAAAAAAATCAAAATCAAAATTCTGCATCCTTTATTTGTCAAAATAATGCAATATAATCACATCAGATTCAACTGTTTTGGTAATTTACTTAAACTACAATACAGAAAAATCACAATAACTATTCAGCATTTCCTAGGCACATGAAAGTTAAGTTACAAACACTTGGTAACTAATACCCTTTCATTTAAATTACATTACAGAACACAAAACAGCAACAACAACAAACAGTAGAATGTCATTTTAAATTGTTCAGACTTTCACACATGAAAGTCATACAGTTTTGGTAATCATTGTCCTGGACCTGGCTGGGTACTTTGGGAAGTGCTTGGTTCGGATTGTCCTGACATTTTATTGACTCTTTGGTAAATGTTTTATTTGCCCTCAAAGTCTTTTTTTTAATGGGTAAGTAAAATAAATCCTGAGCTGTATTCTAACCCCATTGTGCCACTTTGGCACAGAAATAAAGTGAGAAAGCACATAGATCTTCCTAGCTGAGGATTCCCTTACTGTCATTTATAATAAGGCTCCTTTACATCACTCTGGCAATGTAGGGGCCTTAAAACTTTTACAGGTTTTATGCTCCTGGGGAAATTGACTGAGAAAGGGAAGAGTTACCTAACAATAGCAACATTAACAACATTAACTGTAACAGTCAGGCTGCTACATTTCTGCTTCAGAGAATGAGATCAATTAACCAACAACAGCAACTTTAACGATGTTACTAACTACATTATCAGGCTACTAATGCCTCAGAGAATGAATCAATTAACTCAGGCAGGGCTACTACATTTGTGCCTCTAGACTGCCTTGTGCATAATAAAAAGCCCTACCCTTCCACACCAGTCAGCTGTTGTAGCAAGGGAGAGGGACAGAGTGTCTCTCTCTCTCTCTCTCTCTCTCTCTCGATTGTTCATGCACATACCACATACACCCCCCCCTGAGATCATGCAGGCATGCATGCCCAGCCCCCCGCCCCTCTCTCTGAGGTTGCTCGATGCATGCTAGAACAGACGCGCTGCTGGGGAAGAGGCCGTGTCCCCCGGTAGATTTTATTTGCATTTTTCTGTGCAGGGGCACAGAAAAATGTGGGTCATATGAATTCCCCTAGCAAGTATAATATGGAGATATACCTATCTCCTAGAGCTGGAAGGGACCTTGAAAAGTCATTGGGTCCAGCCCGCTGCCTTCACTAGCAGAACCAAGTACTGATTTTGCCCCTGATCCCTAAGTGGCCCCCTCAAGGATTAAACTCACAACCCTGGGTTTAGCAGGCTAATGCTCAAACCACTGAGCTATCCATCCCCCATGTTTCATCTTTACCCTGTATCATGCTATCTTGTTCCTTCTCTGTTGTGTGAGAGTGAGGGCCTTGTTTCCTTTATCACAGACTCAGTTATCTGCAATATTAAATGAATTTTACTGTTAAAAAGCCTGGAGTCACTGGTTCTCCTGCCTTTGCCTAGTTCCTCTCTCTTGTCAAACACAATCATTAGCAGCGACTCTAATTATTCATGCTTATGAGATTGCGAACAGGATCTAGTTTTCCACAGTTCCTTGGCATTGTCTCCTGCAACCTTCTCCAGAACAATACAATGCAAATCAGTGGAGTTCGCTCTACTAAACACTTTGGGATATACTGGAGTCTACTGTTCTCTACCCACAGTTCTTTCCTTGTTTCTTCTGATTCACTGTGGGGAAGGCGGCTCTGTATTTTATCCTTTTGAAGAGTCATGTAGATCCAGCTGGCTGGTGAAGTTGAGGGTATATTAACATGGACAATAAAAGCAAATGGGAGAGGTAAAATGGGGATTGTTCAGCTGTGTCTAATATTCTATTTCCATTTCTCTTATTTCAGGTGGATGCCATCTTCCTCAGGAACTTTCAGAAGCTACAGCCAATAATATGCTTAAGGTTGGCGCGTTGTCTGTGGGCGAGGACTGGGCTGCCTTCCAAGGTCTCTGAAAGCGAGGGATCATTGTTCAGGATGGGTTGTAGATCACCGATGATGCGTTGGAGAGGTTTAATCTGAGGACTGTAGGTGATGGCCACTGGAGTTCTGTTGGCTTCTTTCTTGGGCTTGTCTTGCAGCAGGAGGCTTCTGGGTACACGTCTGGCTCTGTTGATTTGTTTCCTTATTTCCTCATGCGGGTATCGTAGTTTTGAGAATCCTTGGTGAAGATCTTGTAGGTGTTGGAGCAAATGCGGTTGTACCTTAGTGCTTAGCTGTAGACAATGGATCATGTGGTATGTCCAGGATGGAAGCTGGAGGCATGAAGGTAGGCATAGCGGTCGGTGGGTTTTCGGTATAGGGTGGTGTTAATGTGACCGTCACTTATTTGTACTGTGGTGTCTAGGAAATGGACCTCCCATGTAGATTGGTCCAGGCTGAGGTTGATGGTGGGGTGGAAGCTGTTGAAATCGTGGTGGAATTCTTCCAGAGTCTCCTTCCCATGGGTCCAGATGATGAAGATGTCATCAATGTAGCTTAGGTAGAGAAGGGATCGTGAGTGGACGAGAGCTGAGGAAGCGTTGTTCCAGGTCAGCCAAAAAAATGTTGGCATATCGTGGGGCCATGCGGGTGCCCATAGCGGTGCCACTGGTCTGGAGGTATATAGTGTCACCAAATTTGAAAGAATTGTGCATGAGGATAAAGTCACAGAGTTCAGCAACCAGTTGTGCTGTGTCATCATCAGGGATACTGTTCCTGACAGCTTGTATTTCATCTGTGTGTGGTGTGGCAAAGTACCTCCTTCTCCTCAGCAGGCTCAGTCCTTTTTAGCCTTGGAGACCCAGGCTTGGACAAAGCAAAACCCTGTAGGTAGCACAGGGGCTGGCTATTCCTCCCCTCAGTCAGTCCCTTGCGCTTGTTTGTCTTCCCTTCTGGGGACAGAGTGCAGCCTTCCTTGCTGGAAGGGTTCAGAGCCTTGCTGCTCCTAACTTACTGGCAGCTTCCCTGGTTCTCTCACTCTCTCTTCCCCCCCCCTTCCACGCCGGGGAGGGTTTAAAAAGGTCCCAAGCAGTTGGAGCCAGCTGAACCTAATTAGTTCCCTAGTAACCCCTTGCCCAGCTGAACCTTATTTCCCCATGGTTCTCTCTCTTCAGTGGCTTGGGAGAGGCCTTTTTAACCCCCTGGGACTGATTACTACCCCGCCCTTTGTAGCTGTTTGTCCTGGGTTTGCCACAGTGGGATGTTTGTGTAAAGAGCCTCCACATCCATGGTGGCTAGGATGGTGTTTTCTGGAAGATCACCAATGCACTGTAGTTTTCTCAGGAAATCAGTGGTGTCACGGAGATAGCTGGGAGTGCTGGTGGCGTAGGGTCTGAGTAGAGTTTCCACATATCCGGATAGTTCTTCAGTGAGCGTGCCAATTCCAGAGACGATGGGGCATCCAGGATTTCCAGGCTTGTGGATCTTGGTAGTAGATAGAATAAACCCGGTCGGGGCTCTAATGGTGTGTTGATTTGTTCCTGTGTTAGTTTAGGGAGTGTCCTGAGTAGATGGTGCAGTTTCTTAGTATATTCCTCAGTGGGATTTCAGGAAAGTGGCCTGTAGAATTTGGTATTGGAGAGTTGTCTGGCAGCCTCCTTTTGGTAGTCAGACCTGTTCATGACGACAACAGCAACTCCTTTATCAGCCTCTTTGATTATAATGTCAGGGTTGTTTCTATGTATAGGTCTATTCTATGTATAGGTCCAGACTGTCATTTCGACCCTCAGGAGGAGTCCATGTGGAGTTCTTCTTGTGTTGTTGGTGGGAGGGTATCTGTGTATCAGTGCACTGTTCAGTGTTATCTTGAAAGTATTCTTTGAGTCGGAGATGGCGAAAGTAGGCTTCCAGATCACCGCAGAACTGTATCATGTTCGTGCGGGTGGTGAGGCAAAAAGAGAGTCCCCGAGATAGGACAGACTTCTGCCGGGTTGAGTGTGTCGCTGGATAAATTGACGATATTGCTGGGTGAGTTAGGGGTACCACTATTCTATCGTGGCCCCATGTGGCAGGTAGGATTTTAGACAGCTTGCGGTCCTTTTTCCTTTGTAGAAAGGTGAAGTGTGTAATGTAGATCTCCTGTCTTATGTTAGTAAAATCTGTTTGTGTGGAGGGTTGGTTATTTATGAAAGTCTCCAGGTTGGAGAGCTCTTTTTTGATGTTTTCCTGTTTGCTGTATAGGATGCTGATCAGGTGGTTCCTCAGTTTCTTTGATAGTGAAATTTCCAAAGGCAGGTATAAATATGCAGGCAGGAATCAGTCTAGAGATAACGAGGTTAGTTCAATCAGGGAGGGTGAGGCCCTCTTCTAGCAGTTGAGGTGTGAACACCAAGGGAGGAGAAACTGCTCTTGTAGTTGGCTAGCCATTCACAGTCTTTGTTTAATCCTGAGCTGAAAGTGTCAAATTTGCAGATAAACTGAAGCTCAGCAGTTTCTCTTTGAAGTCTGGTTCTGAAGTTTTTCTTTGCTGTAGGATGGCTACCTTTAAATCTGCTATTGTGTGGCCAGGGAGGTTGAAGTGTTCTGCCACAGGTTTTTGTATATTGTTTCAATTATTTCAAATTTGGTGACAATAGATACCTCCAGACCAGTGGCACCGCTATGGGCACCCGCATGACCCCAATATGACAACATCTTTATGGCTGACCTGGAACAACGCTTCCTCAGCTCTCGTCCACTCACGCCCATTCTCTACCTATGCTACATTGATGACATCTTCATCATCTGGATCCATGGGAAGGAGACTCTGGAAGAATTCCACCACGATTTCAACAGCTTCCACCCCACCATCAACCTCAGCCTGGACCAATCTACACGGGAGGTCCATTTCCTAGGCACCACAGTACAAATAAGTGACGGTCACATTAACACCACCCTATACCGAAAACCCACCGACCGCTATGCCTACCTTCCTGCCTCCAGCTTCCATCCCAGACACACCACACGATCCATCGTCTACAGCCAAGCACTGAGGTACAACCGCATTTGCTCCAACACCTACAAGGATTCTCAAAACTATGATACCCGCACGAGGAAATAAGGAAACAAATCAACAGAGTCAGACGTGTACCCAGAAGCCTCCTGCTGCAAGACAAGCCCAAGAAAGAAGCCAACAGAACTCCAGTGGCCATCACCTACAGTCCTCAGCTTAAACCTCTCCAACGCATCATCAGTGATCTACAACCCATCCTGGACAATGATCCCTCGCTTTCACAGACCTTGGAAGGCAGCCCAGTCCTCGCCCACAGACAACCCGCCAACCTTAAGCATATTCTCACCAGCAACAAAGCTCGATGCCAACTCTGCCCACATATTTACACCAGCGACACCATCACAGGACCTAACCAGATCAGTTACAACATCACCGGTTCATTCACCTGCACGTCCACCGATCTTATATATGCCATCACGTGCCAGCAATGCCCCTCTGCTATGTACATCGGCCAAACTGGACAGTCCCTACATAAAAGGATAAATGGACAGAAGTCAGATATTAGCAATGGCAATATACAAAAACCTGGAGGAGTACAAACAGCAAACAGGAAAACATCAAAAAAGAGCTCTCCAACCTGGAGACTTTCATAAATAACCAACCCTCCACACAAACGGACTTTACTAAAAGAAGACAGGAGATCTACATTACACACTTCACCTCTGTACAAAGGAAAAAGGACTGTAAGCTGTCTAAAATCCTACCTGCCACATGGGGCCACGATAGAATAGTGGTACCCCTAACTCACCCAGCAATATCGTCAATTTATCCAGCTCCACACTTAACTCGGCAGAAGCGACTGTCCTATCTCGGGGACTCTCTTTTTGCCCCACCACCCCCACAAACATGATACAGTTCTGCGGTGATCTGGAAGCCCTCTAGTCTATAAGGTGCCACAGGACCCTTTGTTGCTTTTCATACCAGAGGTTCCCAACATGCTTTACAAACCAACTCCCCAACAGTCTGAATCACTATTGATCCCAATTGCTATGGACCTGCATTCATTCCACAAGTGGAACTCCCTTGGATGGCAGTTGATGTTTTGCATGCAGAATCCTAGAATATCAGGGTTGGACGGGACCTCAGGAGGTCATCTAGGCCAACCCCCTCCTCAAAGCAGGACCAATGCTCAAACTACTGAGCTATCCCTCCCCCGTCATGCTATGGAGATCCACACTGCACATCAGAGTGGGAAATATTGCTGAGTCTGTGCAGAATGAGAGACAAAGCACTGGCATAAGTTCGCATTTATTGTTTGATGGCTATTGCAGTATCAAACTTGGGCCTCATTTGGTTAGTCAATGTACCCAATTATTGTAATGGTAATGGTTTTATTGTATTCCCAATTATTATGATTGTAATTGTTTGCATTTCTGTTTATATTATATCTGGTGTTAGGTCAATTGTAATGATTTTAGTTATACTCACCTGGTTATAATTGTTTGAGATGTAAGATTTTGATAAATAGCCTTTCAAATAAAAGCTCTGGGTTTTGCATCTTTTACTCCTGAGTGGTGCAGATTCATGCAAGCAGGCTGTGATGCGGTGTTCATCCCCAAACAAGGCCTGAAGGGGTAAGTTATGCCAATTTACCTATAGGCTACACATGGAGGAAAGCCAGGAAATGTTAAGGCCTAATTGGCCTAATCTTCATCTCCAGGCCTTGTGTGGGGTGGAAACCCCATCGCACAGGCCCACAAGCGTAAGTACAATTCAGATCTGAGTAAGGGTTGCAGCACTAGGTCCATAAAATATCAAGTCAACCAGATCTCTCTCATCAACATCGAAATGTGTTTGGCCCAGATCCTCAAAGGTATTTAGGTACATAGGCTAATATATACAAAAGGGCCTTAGGCATAGGATGATCAGTGTCACAACACCTAACTTTTAGGCCCCTAGGCAAAGCGATAGGCACCTTTGAATGCAATCCACAAAGCCAGCATGCTAGGAGCCACCTAAGCCATCCAGCGGGAGATGCAGACAACAGGGGCGTATCCTAAGTCCCACGCTTCTCTCAGAGTTCAGCACCTATCTCTGCTAGAGATCCATGAACTGAGGTAAGAAAGGCATTAGGTCACCTAAGCGGTGAATGGGCCTGATTTGACAGGTGTGCTCAGATGCCACCAACTGGATCAGGACTTTTAGATGAGTTTACACAAAACAGCTGGGGTGGGGTGGGGTGGAGAAAGAGAGCAGCTCTCTTATAACCTTTAGCCTAGTGGTTAGAGTACTCACCCAAGATGTGGAAGACAATCCCCCCCATTCAAGTCCCCCCACACACACACATCCTCCTGAGAGGAAGCAGGGATTTGAACAGGGATCTGCCACATCTGAGGTGAGAACCCTAATCACTATGGTATGGAATATCCTGACATGGGGCTCCCTCAGTCTCTTCTATTAAAGTTTTTCAACTTAAATTAAATGATTCTATATTAATTGGGCTAGACAAAGTTAAATGACACTATAGCTTAGTGATTAGAGCACTCACCTGAGCGATGTAGATCCCTGTTAAAATTCCTTCTCCTCATCAGGCAGAGGAGGGACTTGAACTGGGGGTCTCCCACATCCCATAACCACTAAGCTAAAGATTATAAAGGAAGGTTCCCTCCACCACCTGCAACTGTTGTGTTAACTCACCTAATGGGCCCAATCCAGTAAGCAGCCTCTGGGCATGCCTACCTGATCAGGCCCAGCATGCAATTTAGGTGGACAAATGCCTGTCTTCCCTGGTTTGTGGATCAGCCTGGAGCATAGACAGGAGATGGCGTCTGAGCGCCTGCGGTGAGGCAGCACAGCACATGCACACAGGCAGAAATGTAGGCACCTAGGGTACTCCCTCTGCACATGATTCGCCACTGAATTAGTTTAGGAACGTACAGGGGTAAGCAGCAGTCAAAGGGGAGTTTTGTGGATCTCAGTAGGGCCTAAAAATGGGACTTAGGCACCTAAGTACCTTTGTGGATCCCACCTCTAACTCCTGTCAAAGTTAGATTCAAGACTCACAATTTGTTAGACCACTCTGTTTATTAGCACAGCGCTCTGCTAATACATTCAGATAATGTGAGCACCATGCAAGACCCACACTACCTTATTTTATACAGATAAAAAGGGCGAGAACTGAACAAGAGGACAAAGAAAGCAGAACTGACAAGTTTACCGGAGGCTACATATACATATTCAATTTCCTTACTAACTTTAACAGATCTCCGGCTAATGTTCCACCATTAGCTTAAGCGGACTCATTGTTTATGCCTTAATGTTCCTTTTCCTGACACCTGTATTTCAACATTCCTTATTTCTGCTTAAAGGTACATACAGCATTTCTTCAATCCATTCTATTTTTACAATATAATTCATTCTACTTTCACAATCCCTCCTTTTGGTCAAGCTACGCTATGACCAACAATTACTGGGTTCCACATATTAACCGTTCTTTATCTCTTTGTTCATCAGCGATATTCAAAATCATCATATTCGCACTCTGTTTTGGGGCAGTCACCTGGGTGGCATACCTTACACAATTCTGGATACAACAGGAGATTAACTGAAAACATACAAAAATCATTAGGTTCTCGTGGGAAGGACCCTAGCACTCGGAATTCTGGGAAGAGTCGGGCGGGATAACAGATACCTGACCAGTTAGCTGGTAACGCAGTATTGGTCCCACAAACCCAATGATGGCCTATTAAGGCCGGGAAGGGTCGGTTGCACCCATTTGTCACATAGGTGCCTGCAAAGAAGGAGTAATATCCTCCAAAGGGCACAGGGTAATTCTCCTTACGAGGAGTGGTGTTATTTGCATGGCATTGAAAGATTGTATTGTTTTCACTAAGGTTACTATAGGGGGAACATGAGATTGATTTTTCTGTTTGATACCAGGACGAGAAAAAATTCATATGCCCATACCCGGCCCGCCACTCTTTAGTTTTGTTCGAATAATCCCATACACCATTGGCCACAATATGCCGAAGGCAACGGCTTTTTCCCAGATCCAACCCTGTCCCATTACATACCCAACACCAATGACCTTTTCCCTCCACCACACTTATCCATTTAGATACATTTATTCCCACTGCTTCCCAAGTGTCATTGCTGTTCCATGTTTTGTTAAACGGACGAGGTCCTCCAGTGAGGTCTGGGGAATTGAGTGGGATTGCCAGGACAGGAACACCAGCTTGAGAGTGGGCTGGGATGTGGCTGCAGACCCGGCAATTAGAAATATTAAGGGTCTGAGCTATCCACACTTGCTGCTGGATAAAAGAATTGTCATTGTGGACTTCCCGGACCTTAAGACACCAGCAGCCAAGGAACAGGCGCCACCAGAGGCGCATGTTGGAGGCAAGGCCCTGCTAGTTCTGACAACCTCAACTGAGGGAACCGCAGTCACGGTTTTACATCCACCAGGGAGCAGGCGCTAGGCTCGCTACTGCTTCTTCTTGCGCCTTGCTTTAGGTCGTCGTCTGCTTCTGGCAACCCTTACGAGAGTGTAGATTGTAAGGTATTGCAGGCTGTTCCTCTACGTCTTCTTCTTTAGTCAAAATTGACTCTGCGTGGTTCTGAGGTGATGATTGGTTTGCTGGGGATGGTGCCTTCTTACACTGCGAAGCATGTATCCACGCTGCGATGCCAGATAGTTTAACAGCCGTCTGGGTAGTAAGCAGTACCTGATGAGGACCCTTCTACCAGGGCTCCAAGGCGTGTTTTCGATGATAGTGCCGTTCGTAGATCCAATCACCTGGCTCGAGGTCGTGGCAAGCGTCAGAGGTGGGTTCCGTTGGCCAGGCAGCTCAACCCTGTGAATGGAAGTGACTTACGGCTTGCATTAATCCCTTGCAATATTGAAGGAGCGTACTGTGAGTCGAGTTCAAGTCTGGGACTGGAGTAATGGTAGCCATAGCTCGCATAGGGCGTCCCATCACAATTTCAAAGGGACTCAATTTATGCCTTTGGGATGGAGTGGATTGCATTTCCATAAGGGCCAGAGGTAAAGCCGCTGGCCAACTTAACCCTGTAGAGTCACAAATTTTAGCAAGCTTATTCTTAAGGACACCATTTCGTCTTTCAACTACACCTGCGCTCTGTGGGTGGTAGGGACAGTGCAACAGGTGTGTGATATGTAATACACGATCCAGGTGTTGAACAAGTTGTCCAGTAAAATGTGTACCCCGATCACTGGACAGAGTGGCAGGAATTCCCTTGGCAGGCATAATATGATTTAATAAACATTTGGCAACAGACAGTGAGTCAGCCTTTCGACAAGGAAAGGCTTTGATCCAACCAGAAAATAAGCATACCATAACCAAAATAAATGCATATTGTTGACACTTAGGCATTTGTACAAAATTAAGTTGCCAATGCAAGAATGGTACTTGGGGCAGGCCCCGGAACCCCTGAGCCACTTTTACAGGTTTACCAATATTGTGGCTTTGGCAAGTGGTACAGGCGGCACAGTGACGGGTTGCAAAAGAGCTGAAATGGGGGGCCCACCATCCTGCCTTAGTTACAGCACAGACCATCCCCTCCTTTCCGACATGTGAAACACCGTGTAGCAGGGCGGCCAGTGACGGGTAGAGTGAAAAGGGGGCCACAAAGGCGCCAGCAGGCGAATGCCAAAGGGAATCAGGATGTAGAGAGCAACTGGGCAACCCAGGAATCTTTTTCGGCTTCTGGGTCAGAGTCTTGGAGCAGGGTGAGGTTAGTGAGGGACGGCGATGGTATAGAAACAGAAAGGGAACCTAGGAATGCATCTGGAGAAGGTTCTATGGCAGCAGCATGTTTAGCAGAGGCGTCAGCAAATGCGTTACCCTTAGCAACATCAGTATCCGCCATCGAGTGGCCAAGGCACTTAACAATAGCTAGGGCAGACGGAAGTAAAACTGCATACAGGAGAGCAGCGATGTAGGGGCCATTTTTGATAGGGGTACCGGGGGAGGTAAGGAAACCCCGAGCTTGCCAGAGGGTGCCAAAGTCATGTACAACCCCAAAAGCGTAGCGGGAGTCAGTGTAAATGGTGGCGGAGCATCCCTCCGCCAAAAAGCAGGCACAGGTGAGGGCAACTAATTCAGCAACTTGCGCTGAGGTTACAGAAAGTAAAGGCGCAGCTTCTAGAGTTTCAGAGAGTGACACTACAGTGTATCCTGCAAGGAGACGACCTTGGTTGTCTCGAAAACAGGAACCATCAGTAAACAAAACAAGGTCAGAGTTAGGGAGAGGGACATCAGAAAGGTCAGAGCGCGGGACGATGACAGCAGAGACAGTTGCAAGGCAGTCATCGGGATCACCGTCATCAGACAAAGGAAGGAGAGTGGCAGGGTTTAACTGAGAACAATGCTTTATGGTGATATACGAAGCCGACAGCAGTAAAAGTTCATACCTGGTAAGGCGGGCGGTGGAGAGGTGGCCTGTGTTATGTTGTAGCAGGAGGGTTTCACAGAGTGAGGTACCATGAGGGTAAGAGGAGAGCGGAGGACAAGGGATTTGGACATTTCGACAAGGTACACTGCGGCAGCCACAGCATGCAGGCAGGGGGGTAAGCCTTGGGCAACAGGGTCCAAAGTGGCAGAGAAATAAGCCACTGGGCGGTTTTTGTCTCCGTGCATCTGAGTGAGGACTCCCAGTGCACACCCAGATTGCTCGTGGCAGAAAAGGGTGAAGGGCTTAGAATAGTCAGGCAGTCCTAAGGCGGGGGCAGAAGCCAAACCCTGTTTGAGGGAAACAAAGGCAGAGTTGGCCTCAGGGAGCCACGGCATGGGGTCAGGGACAGAGACTCGAGTGAGGTCCTGGAGAGGTTTTGCAAGGGAGGCATATTGGGGAATCCATTGCCTGCAAAATCCAGCCATGCCCCAAAACTTTCGGCCCTGGTGTGGGGAGCGGGGTCGGGGAAAGCTGAGGATAGCTTGGACGCGGGCGGGAGAAAGTGTACGGGAACCCTGGGAGAGGAGAAAGCCAAGGTATGTGACGGAGGCCTGACAGAGCTGTAGCTTAGAGTGAGAAGCCTTGTGACCCTTCTTTGCTAGGGCAGTAAGGAGCACTAAAGAATCAGTTTCTGAGGCAGACAACGAAGGGGAACAGAGGAGTAGATCATCTACATATTGGACTAGTGTGGACCTGGACGGAAAAACAAGGTCAGCAAGGTCTCGGGTTAATGCTTGGGAAAAGTAAGATGGGCTTTCAGTATACCCCTGAGGGAGCATGGTCCATGTGTACTGTTGCCCCTTGTAAAAAAAGGCAAAAAGATACTGGGAGTCAGGGTGAACCGGGACAGAAAAGAAAGCAGAGCACAAATCAACAACAGTAAAATGAGTTGCACCTGGTAGGATAGAAGCCAGAATTGTTGCTGGGTTAGGGACAACAGGAAAGGCGGGTATAACAATGCGGTTAATGGCTCGAAGATCCTGAACAAACGGCCACGATTTACCATCAAACTGGGAGGATAGGGGTGTTACAGGGGCTGGAGTAGGGGACAATAATGCCTTGTTCCCACAGGGCGGTCATGACCCGAGCAATGCCAGCCTCTGCTTTGGGGTTTAAAGGGTATTGAGACAGGGGTTTAGAGGAGTCAACAATAATGCAGACGGGGTCAGTATTTAAGCGGCCCACTTCAGATGGGTGGGTTGGCCACAGAAAAGATGGGACCTGCGAAATTAGGTGTTCAAGGGACGGGATGAATGGGTAACAGGGAACTGGAGTGGAAAGGGAAGTTTCAGACAGCAGGGAGGCCACAGAATGGCTCAGAGAGGACTGGGGTATTTATAAGTAGACACCATCTGGGGAACAATAGATGGTACAGCCAAGTTTACATAACAGATCCCGACCCAAAAGGTTTACCGGAGTGGAATCAGAGAGAAGGAATGCATGATCCGCGGAAAGGGGACCAACTTGGACCGGTAGAGATTTTGAGGAGAATTACTCCTGATGCAGACCAGTGTAAATGAAGGGGCAAGGAATGAGGCTGCCTGTGCTCCTCCTGCAGGATTCAGTGTTTCTTAGACACTGTTTCCCTTTGATCTTTACTACTGTTTTCTCACAGCCCTGTGGCCTCTAAGATTGTAGCACTTCTCATTAAGTCTAATAGTGTTCTTTGTTTCTTAAGGACGTTCTTACTTTTCCTAACGCAAGAACAAAATACTTAGCTTCTCCATCTCAAAGAATATTCCCAATACAGGTGAATTTACACACATCACATGCTTTTAACTTGGATAGTTACATTATACTCATTTTACAAGGTGGGCCCTTAGGGACAGAGAAGTCAAGTGACAGGACTAGCATCACAGTGGGATTGCGTAGGAGTACCTTACCTCTTTCTGCTGGGTACAGTTGCTACCTCAGTCTCCCACTTGTTCCCAGCTTGTCTGGCAGGAAGGGCAGTTTTGTGCTCTAGGCATACTGGAGAAAGTCAGGCTACACAGACTTCCACATAGGAAAATACCTGGGGGGTGCGTAAAGCCCACTCTAGAGCTTCATTCTCTGCTGTCTCAAAGAGGGTGGTCTATGAAAACCCAGTCTTTTTATTAATGGACCCCACCTGCCCCACTGCCAATCTCCCTCTGACCTGAATTAACCCCTTCCCTGCTCTCTACTTGTATAAAGCTTCTACTCACCATTAGAGGGAGTAAGGGCTAGATCTAGAATTAGAACTCAGGAATTCCTGCTTCCATGTTCAGAGCAGCATCTTGCACTGCTCTCAGCATCAGAAAAATGAGGTGCATTGTCAGGCTTTACAAAAAACCACTCTTGTATTGCATTCGCACAACTCCACCACAGCAAAATGTTGTTGCATTCAAATTTTGTGGTGCAACAGACATTGCTCGTGTGCTGTTTTTTTGAGTGTAAAAAGTAATCAAAATAAAAATAAAGTATATAATAAAATACAGAAGAGAATATCTGGATTATTAAACAAGAAAATTGGCTTTAAACATACAGCAGCTTGGGTTCCTGCACCTCCTCTAGGAGCCAGCCCAAACTGTGTTTCTGCCTTCAGTGTCAGAGTGGGGAGGCATATTTCTATATTCAGATATACCCATAGCATTTGTGTACACAAACTGTACCTGGAACTTGGTTCCTCTCTCTAATTGGCATAACCTTCCTGTAGGGGTACCTATTATATAATGAACTGGTATAAAATAGGATTATTGGTTAATATGTATGGCCCATAGATTTAAAGTCAGCTCCCTGAAAGGCAGTGAAACCATCTAATTTGGTCTCTTGGCCCTGTAAGAATTCAGTCAGCTGCCTTGCAGAACTGTTGAGGGGGATACAGAAGAAGGATACAAACAACTGCAGCAGGAGTCGCAGTATAAAGAGCACTATAGTAATCAAGCTAAAATTGTCCTAGTTAATGTATGACATATGTCCGATTCCCGCACAAACTAATTATTTCACCTCTTTTGAGGAGCTGAGGCAACAAAATGATAGAGTACTGCTTGCTGCTTGAGTCCAAACATGCTCATGGTGATAGAGAGCAAGCTGTCAGGAAGGGTCCTTCTTTGCAAACTGACGTAATGGGTTAGACCCCAGCTTACTGGAAGGTGAAAGAAAGTTACAGCACATGAATGGCCATTTTAATCCCTTTTCTCAAGACTGTAAATGCTAACTTGGACTGATCGGAGAAAATAACCATCCAAAAAATGAAGCGGAGTCATGACACGCCGAGGTGGCATTCCATCTTCTCAGAAAGGGCCCAGACTAGAGTGTCCAGTCTGTGAAAGAAATTTACTGAAACATCTCTCACGGTGAGATTTTATCTGTACTCAATTGTATTACTGT
Organism: Emys orbicularis; assembly: GCF_028017835.1. Lineage (NCBI taxonomy): Eukaryota > Metazoa > Chordata > Testudines > Emydidae > Emys > Emys orbicularis. Next base: position 16,255,658 of record NC_088702.1, read on the forward strand.
ATTAGGCTTAGATTTGCGTGTTTTATTTTATTTCGCTTGGCAATTCACTTTGTTCTGTCTGTTACTACTTGGAACCACTTAAATCCTACTTTCTGTATTTAATAAAATCACCTTTTACTTATTAATTAACCCAGAGTATGTAGTAATACCTGGGGGGGGGGGGGCAAACAGCTGTGCATATCTCTCTATCAGTGTTATAGAGGGCGAACAATTTATGAGTTTGCCCTTTATAAGCCTTATACAGGGTAAAATGGATTTATTTGGGGTTTAGACCCCATTGGGAGTTGGGCATCTGAGTGCTAAAGACAGGAACACCTCTGTAAACTGCTTTCAGTTAACTCTGCAGCTTTGTGGCACGTGGTTCAGACCCTGGGTCTGTATTGGAGCAGACGGGAGTGTCTGGCTCAGCAAGACAGGGTGCTGGAGTCCTGAGCTGGCAGGGAAGGCAGGGGCAGAAGTAGTCTTGGCACATCATTTGGCAGTTTCCAAGGGGGTTTCTGTGATCCAACCCATCACAGCTGTAGCTCTCATTTTCTACCACCACAGAGAAGTTTGCCAGCCCAGCTTCACTACTACAGACTCTGGCCAAGCTGTAAGTGCAAGTGCCCTGGAAATCAAAGGCCCGTCCGTCAAAGGTCAGATAGTGAGGGTCACCAGATGCTACACATTTGCCAAAGCATGTGGCGTGGCAGCCTAGGATTCCATTCTCCACCCTGCACTGCACATTGGCTCCGCAGGAGGCCTCCTGGCACTCAACGACCCCGCTGTGTTTGCACCGGCACCGTTCCTGGCAGGAGGCGCTGGGGTAGAACTCCTCTCCCTTCCTGTAGTACCTGCCCTGGTGCACACAGACATACTGCACGACGGGGACACACCAGTCTCTGCTCAGGAGGAACCCGGCGTCACAGAAACAACCTTCGGCACAGGGGGCGTCACAGCCATCAGGCCCCTAAAGGCTGTGGCAGGTGGCAGGGCAGCCGCTCCCACAGAGCTCGTAGTGTGAGTTACTGGGGCAGCTGGCACCTGCAGGAGAAGATCAGAGGGAACGTGCAGATGGGGGTGAGAGAAAGCTTCTTAAATTAAGGCACCACCGGAAGAGAAGGTGCAGGTATCACTTACAATAGTGTTGTTCGGGGGAATTGGGAGCCAAAACTCCTGGGTTCTAGTCATGGTTCAGGGAGGGACGTGGGGTCTACTGGGTTAGAGCAGGCAGGGCTGGGAGCCAGGATCTAGCCAATCAGAGCTGGAGGGCTTGCAATCAGGTTTCCTGGGTTGTACTGCCAGCTCTGGGAAGGGATTAGGATCTAGTTGCTTAGTCACAGAAGGGCTGGGAGTCAGGACTCTGGGGTTTTCTTTCTGACTCTTGGAGGGACATTTGGTCTAGTGGTTAGAGCTGCAGACAAGGGGACGTGTTCCAAGTTGAAACCCAAATTCTGGAGTGGGCAGCTGTGTATGGTTTAGTGATGGAGGACTTCGATGGCCAGGGCTGCGTGGCGCTGCAGAGCTGTGGGTGCTTCAAGAAGTGGATATATTACAAGGTACCGCCCCCTGCTGGGGGTATTAACTCCTATAAGTTCACTTCCTCCACACCCTGCTCTCATCAGCCATGTTGACTCAGACCATTGTCAATTGCCAATGGCAATATAGTAACTCCTCACTTCAAGTTATCCCAGTTAATGTTGTTTCATTGTTACGTTGCTGATCAATTAGGGAACATGCTCGTTTCAAGTTGTACAATGCTCCCGTATAACCTTTGGCAGCCACCTGCTTTGTCCACTGCTTGCAGGAAGAGCAGCTCGTTGCAGCTGGCTGGTGGGGGCTTGGAACCAGGGTGGACCGGCAGCCCCCCTATCAGCTCCCCGTTCCCTTAAGTTCCCTGTGTAGCAGCTTCCCAGCAGGCTACCAACTGCCGGCAGTTCAGCTGTCCCTCCCGCCACTGCCATGTGCTGCTCCTGCCCTCTGCCTTGGAGCTGCTCCTGGGAGCCTCCTGCTTGCTGTGCAGGGGAGTGGGAAGGAGGGGAGCTAATGTCAGGGTGTCTCCCTCCCCCCTACTCTTGCACCCCGGTTACCCCTTCTGCATATAGAGCAGGGTGGGGACAGGACCGGGCTCAGGATGGAGAGAGCTTGCTAACCGCAGCTGCTGTCTCAACTTCCTGATTTTTGTACTTAGAGTGGGGTCAGCATACTTAAGAGGGGCTATGCACATCTCTCTCTCTCTCCCACTCACACAGGGTGTGTGTCTCGGTCTCTGTCTGCCACGCTGTCTCCCCTCCCTCTATTCGTGCTGCCTTGTAGAGTGTGGGGCTACGTTAACAACAACGTGTTAACCCTTGAGGGCTCAGCCGAATGCTAGTTAATCATTTAGCAGTAAGGTATTCCCCAGGAAATATCCCACCCTCTTCCACCCTTTAACTTCACCACCTCAACCAAGCTTCATAATCATCATTGCTGTGTACAGTATTAAATTGTTTCTTTAAAACTTATACTCTGTGTGTGTGTATATAGATAGATAGATAAAATATAGTTTTTTGTCTGGTGAAAAAAATTTCCCTGGAACCTAACCCCCCCATTTACATTAATTCTTATGGGGAAATTGGATTTGCTTAACATCGTTTTCTAAGTATAACATTATGGTGGAGAATTGTGAAAGGGGGAATATTGGCATATGTTGTGGTTATTGTGAAAACTGGCGTGCACACCGCCAGCTCTAGAAGGCTTGGCACTTCTATTTTGCCAACCAGGCAAACTCTGAAGGATAGAGGAGTTTGTCCACCTCCTGGCCTTGAAGGATATATATATATAGGTAGAGGTAAAATATACATGTAAAAATTACTATATGCAAATTACCTAACTGATAGAGGAAGGAGAGAACTGCCCATAATTGGCAGCACAAAGGAGCCACAGATAAAGGACATATCTGGTCAGCAAACAAACTACCTGAAACCAAAAGACTCAAATTATGACCCTCCAGAGGAAGGTGGAAGGAGTCAAACCTAAGAATAAGAGGGGGACAGGTTAACCCTAAATAGAAAAATGCAGTATGCAGTGCTGAAATCTGAAGACAAATACAAAAGTGTTCTGCTTATATACATGACACCCCTACCTTTTAATTCACCAAAAGCCCAAGGATATAATTCATGGTATAACAAGATACTTTTAATAGATTTGATGTTAATATTAAACATTGGGATAAATGTAATGTTAATAAGTACCCCTTTAAGGTCATAGGGTAATGATGCTTCTCAACTATTACCTGTGAATAAATGTAAAGCTTAGCACAGCAGAAAAACCATTATCAACTTGGTCTTCTGGATAAGAAGGGAAACTGAGGTACACCACCTCCTGAATTTAATGACTGAACAGTGGGATAATTTCCCCTAAACCCTTAAAAGGTAAAAGACATTGAAACCTGGCCTGCCTATAGAACAAAAACACAGGAAAATATGGGGGTAATTCCTCTGTTTTGCCTGAAATCAGCAAGGCTATTTGTAAAAGAAAGGGATATTTTAAGCAATAATCTGCCACCCCAAAAGGGGTAGAGAAACATGGTGTTTTTGTCTTTCAGAAAATCACAAAAAGCTGGTACCAACTGAAGAGCAACCCAGAATACCATGGATCTACTGTCGTAACAAAACTTGTGTTTTGTGTTGTGTTGTTTGTCTTGTTGCTAGCATTGTTATGTATTGAAAAATGCTTTTAATGCAGTAGTTTAACTATATTTTCAGAAGCCAATGTTGCAGAAGGGTGGAGGTCAAGGAATGCCAGTCTGTTAACAGGGAAACATCCTCAGGTAGCAGACACAATATTAGGAGGGATTGGTTTTGGAGTAGGAATTATGAATACTGAACCTGGAGGTAATTAAGAATAAATTAAGCTCTCTGTCCCAGCTACAGGACAGCCTGATACAGAAACAAATACATGCTAATGTGGATCTAGTCCAAATAAGTCTGGGTAATTTGAAAGCTAGATGGAATATGTGGCTCAATGCCATCACCTGGCTGCTGTATAGGAAACAGATGGAAATTGAAAACCATACTGCTATAGCCATGGGATGTACTGAAATGCAGATACTTGCTTTGTCCACCTTGGATCACGAAATGTTTTGGGTAATAGCGGGAAACACTAAGGTTTTAATACACTTCTAAAGCAAAGAAAAAGATCATTGATACTTATCAATATGAATGGATGCAGTATGTTTCTAGCATGGTAAGGCCAGACCTTTTAATTAGAGAAATTGTTGGTAAAATTGCACCCCAACAGTCTCTGGAAGCAAGGATATGGAAAGTTAGTCCACTCCCCATATTGCACATGGGATCTTTCTTGCTACCCCGGATCTCGAGCCAGTGGGCTGGGGAGGGAGGGAAGCTATTGGACACCAGAGGTTGAACCGAATGGACTCCTCAAAAGTGGGTATGTTTGTCCTTACCTATTGCCCCAGAGCCCTGTACCAAAGATATATCGCTGGGATCGTGTATGTGGGATAAATTGGATAATGAGACCAAGGTACTGTATAATGGGCAATGTGTATGTGTGAATTCTTGGGAAGAGGTCTTTTGGGAGATGAATGTAAATGCAATGTAAGTACTGTGTTTACCAATTATCACACTTACTATCTACCACAGCCAGAAAAATGTCATCTTACTGTGAGCACTAATGGCTCCTCTGGGAGGGGGAGGGGACGGAGCGGCTGCGTTGGTTGGAGCCGTTAGGGAGCAGCTCCGGCAGGGGAGGGAGCCAGATTAGATTAGATTAGAGAAAGGGAGAGACTCAATATATTGTTAGGAGGATGGATTAGATGGATAGGGAGATTAAACAGATTTAATAGATGGGTAGATCAATTAGATGGATTGGGTGATTAAATAGATTAAGTGGAGGATACGTGGCTAAAATGGATGGAGAGATTAAATGGATGTAATAGATGGATAGGTTTGTATTGGCAATTGTAATCAGTCACCCTGAAGAAAAAACGGTGGGATTTTTTTATGACTAAAAAAATTTCCCAAATTGAAAATTTTTTGGTTTTGGAATCAATAAAATTTCATTTTCAAAAACTACTTAACCTGCAAATGGGAAACTGAAACATAGTTTAAAAATGTTTTTTTAAAAGGAAAATAAAAAACGAACAGAATGAAAATGAATTCAAAATTCACCATTTGGGGTTTGTTTTCAATCAGCTCTACCTGTAAAGTTCTTTAGAGGGGCGGGGTTCTGCAGGGCTACTTCCAAGACTGCGTGTACGACTATTGCTTCTTCAAAGGCCAACAAGCCGTGATATGCCAGCTTATCACCAGCTATACTGCAGCCTGCCAGGCCACCGGGGTCACTATATATGCCTGGAGGACCAACTCCTTCTGCAGTAAGTGGAAGCAGCTTGGGACCGCCTTCTGGGATGAAAGTTAATGTACGAGGGAAAGAAAACAGGGTCTTTGCTCAAGGGAAAGCCAAGTTGGTTGGTGTTCAGGGAAGGGGATACGAGATGTTTCTCCCCTAGGGGGTGCAGGCTTTGATCCAGCCCCAGGGTAGGGGGACTGGCCAGGTCAGGGTGGGCATGGGAGAGGATATGGGGCTTTTCCCCTCTAGGGGGCACCAATTCTGATCTGATCCCAAGACAGGGGAACTGACTGGCTCAGGAGCAGGGAATTGGAATTCAGGGCCTGTCCCCTGGAGGGTGCAAATTCCAATCCAGGCCCTGCCTAGGGGTAGAAGTTGACTCAGTGTGGGTTGTCCAGGGATATGGGGCCTGTATTTCATGAGTGTGTGGGTCTCATGCAGGTCCTTATTGTACAAATGAGCCTGTCACAGAGCTCATGCTAATATCTGGAGTTGCCAGTGTCAGAAGAGGCCAAGAGCTGAAGGGGCCATGGAGACTGAACTTTCCTCTGACAAGGGGTCCTGCAACAACATACTGGCAAGGCACAGTATGAAGGAAGCTTGCCTGGCAGCTTCCCATACTGCACCCAACAGACTCCATTCTCCAGGGCTGTCATCAGGCTCCCTTCTCCAGCCCTTACGTTGTTACATAGTTCAGAATCCAGCTAGTTTTCTTTTATGGGATGCTACCGTCTTGTTGTTTCAATGACAGGTCTCTCCTGTGCCCAAAACAGCCACCGTGAAGTCTACGCCCGGGGCTGCCAGTCGACCTGTAGCAGCCTCTATGCCCCAGTTCAGTGCTCGGCCCAGTGCTGGGACGGCTGCGTGTGTGATGAGGGCTTTGTGCTCAGTGGTGATGAGTGCATCCCTATGTCCCAATGTGGATGTGTCTACCTGGGATTTTATTATAAGGCTGGGGAGACCTTCCACCCAACGTGCCAGGAGCAGTGTGTGTGCCAGGCCAGCGGAGATGTGGTTTGTAAAGTTTTGTCCAGCCTCCCTCATGAGGAGTGCAAGCTGGTGAACCTGGCAACCCTACCTACAGCGATGGCTCATGTCTTGCAAGGCAGGGCCCGGCTTCCTGCTCCAGGCATTGTGACCTGGTGCATGGGGTAGTAGAACCACTCAGGTTTGGCCCCTCCATTACACAAGGCAAAACCTGAGTGGTACCACTACCCCATGCACCAGGTCGCAACACCCGGAACGGGGGATGCAGAAGCTGATGTTGCAGGAAGGGTGCAGGGCAGGCTCACTCAAAAATATTTCCCCCCCTTCCCCTCTGCCCACTGGGGCCTCCCATTCACATCGGGTATTTCTGTTTTTGCACCCTTGGTTTCATGCTATCTGTGGGTGCAAGTGAACCCATCAACCCATGCTAAAGCCACCACAAATGCAAAACAAGATAAAAATCAATCATTTAAAGCACTCTGATTTAAAGCAATCCACCCTGCCTCAGATGCTGCAACCAGCTGGTATAACCTGTGCTTATCCAACACCTGGCCCAGAGACCGTAAAGGGGCCCTCAGACATTCCGTACAATGGACTCACGTACCTGTGAATTTCGAATCATAGTAGAACAGCACTATTGAACGGCCCTTTTCAAACTGCCACTCGACCCTGGGTGTTCCGCTTTGCGATACGTACGCAGTACAGGGTATATCAATTGCTGGAAAGAAACAGCAATAAGACAGCATTTGCACTGCACCCCAAAGGTAATGTCATGTAATAAGATCCTATTTGTAAACACTTGGCAGAGCTAAGCCACGAACATATTTGTTTTAAAATGGACTGGGAGCCAGATTTTCATTTATACCCAGGACCAATTACAACGTAGTGTGAAGGGATCATCCTTCCTGAATCCCAAGGGCTGGAAAAAATGCCTAACAGTGAGAGGCTTAGAGAGCTGTTTAGTTCATTGAAAAGAAGATTGCCAGCTAACATGATTATGGCATACAAGTACGTTCTCGGAGGGGAAAAAATACACTAAAGGGCTCTTGGGTACAGAAAGGCAGAAGAACCACCAATGGCTGGAAAAAGCCAGACCTGTTCACAATATTGTATTGTTTTTAAAAGAGTGATTAACCATTGGAACCATCCAGGGAAGCGATGGATTCCTCAACTCTTGATGCCTTCAAATCCGGCCTGGCTGCCTTGCTGGAAGAGATGCCAAACAAGTGATTGGGCTCAATATAAGGGTAAGTGGGTGAAATTATCTGGTCTGTGTGATGCAGGAGGTCAGACTAGATGATCTAATGGTCCCTTCTGGCCGTAGAAATCTACCATTTCTTGAGGGCTACCATCTTAAAGTCACATGGGTCTGAAAATGCAGCCTAGTGCTGACATGCAATACTAAAATCACTGGAACAAAAACATTAACGAGCTTTTTCGTTCACTTTGTGCATTTGGCAGCACTTTGGGTATAGTCCGTTTCAATGCTGCCTTGTCTGGTCAGTTTATGTGGGTCTTTCAATCAGCAAAGGGGCAGAAATTCACTTATGAAAGCTTAAAATAGGAAATTAATTGTGAAGCTGCAGAAACTAGCAGGGACAAGAATTGTATCTGAATCTACTGGGAACTCATTGAGATTTACTAGATTACAAATCAGTGTTCCTGTAAGTGTCAATCCAAAATTAACAATAAATTAGAAAACTGACATCATAGTGACAGCCCGAAGGAGAGTGGAGCTACATTTCGCTCCTTCTTGAATGCCTGGGAGACTAGAGATGGAGTTATCACGGGCAACTGACATTTAAAAAAAAAAAAAAAAAAAAAAAAACCCAGGGGTAAAATTTTCAAGTCACTTGGGGCCAGATTTTCAAAGGTATTTAGGTACCTAAAGATGCAGGGAGGCACCTATTGGGATTTGTAAAAGTGAAAGCAATGGGAGTTATATTTCTAGCCCACCTAGGTGCTTTTGAACACCCACTAGGCACCTATCAATAAGCACCTAAATACATTTGACAATCTGGCCGCTTAGGCACTTGTTTGAAAGTTTTACCCTAGATTTAGTAGTTCAACTTGCCAGAGGCCATTCCCGATTCTGTACTAATTCAGTCATCTTGTTAGGGCTCAGTCATTATCTCCACCCTGAACCTCATCTTTATGCTCTGATACAACAGCTATTAAGCCCCAAACTTTCAACTACATTTCATCTGAGACATGGACACTGGAATCTCTGGAACAAGAAGTACTTGAATTTCAAAGATTCAATACTCACCAAAACTACTATAGTATTGCTTTGAGTGCAGAAAGACTCCAAGTGTATTTACTACTGGAGGGAACAGTTTCTTACCCTACAGTAGCTGTGATTCTTCGAGATTTAGTCAGTGTGGATCCCACAGAAGGTGCACATGTGTCTCATGTGCACGAGTTCAGATATTTTGAATAGCAGTATCTGTTCAGGGCTGTAGTAGACAGAGACAGCCTGGAGCACTGGGCCTGGTGCAAGATCTGTGTCCTGACCCAGAGGCTGTGAACCAAAGTCAGGCCGTGTATTAAAGCAGATGCTTGTAAGTTCACTATTCAGTACGTGAACTTGTCAAAGTTGTTGCTAGTGTACTAGGCACTAGATATTTATGTAAATATATTCCAGCTAGTACAGATAAACCATCTGATCTTGTACTAGATTGGGGTGTGACAGAATTATGAATAGGGATATTTTCTCCAAGACATCAGGAACAAGGGGAGGTAAAAAACAGAGGTCATGGAACATAAGGTGGTACGTAAGTTATTTATCTCAGCCTACAAATGTCGGGGTACCTCGCCTTAACACTTTGTGTGGCCTGGGGGATAGCAGAGACTGCTGCTGCTGACCAGGCACTCATGTGTTAGTGTACCTGTAACCACAGAGCTAGGGCACTAGGACTGTGCCCTGAGGGCAATAAACCTGGCCGAGTGCCTTTGTCACCTTACCATGCCAGTGGTCATTCTTTATGAAAAACATCGAGGTCCGCTGAATGAGCATTATCTGCTGTTAGTACTGGTAACACTGAAGCTCCAAGGACTGAAGCACTGAGCAGCCTGAAGAACGTTACCAAGGCAACGACATTTCAGCCTTCGACATCATTTAACAAGGGCCACGCATGACCTTCAGCTTCCTCACAACTCAAAGCCCTCTCGCGGTCCCTTCCAGTCCTAGAATCTATGAATTAGCTGATGACTCCGAAACTGGCAATGGAAGGTGGCTCGTGGGATCCGCCCTGACTGCAACATCTCGAAGAACCACAGTTACTGCAGAGTAAGGAACCAGACTGTTTTCTAAAAGTATCTGTCGGTGTCGATTCCACTGTAGGTGACTGGCCATCAGTGTCCCCTCTGGATAGTGGGAACGAAGAGAGCCAACTGCATCAGTCAAATAGGGATTGTAATACTGCTCTCCCAAACTTTACATCTGCCCTGGCAGCTAAGTCCAATGCATAATTCTTGACAAAAGCCAGTGTTCTGTATCAGGATCTCCTAGACTTGTCTAAGACAGTCCATCTGTGTCATTCACCCAGCCAACATCCGGGCAGTCAGGTGCAGGGACTTCACGTCTGGACAGAGTATCTGGCCAGGATGCTGGGAGATCAGGTCTGGACAGGACTGGTGGCTGAATGGACACTGGCAAAAGGTCCATTGGCCAAAACTGCCTGGGCCAGTTGGGAGCTACACGAATGATTGTGGCTTTGTCTCTTGATTTTGGAAATCATGCCGAGACCAGGGGAATCAGAGGAAAGGCAAACAGGATACCTGGACTCGATTGCAGAAGAACAGTGTTGGGAAATATTGCCAGGCTCCTGCCCACTTTAGAACAGAAATGCTGACTCTTGGTGTTTTCCTGGGTGACAAACAGGTCTATCACAGGAGTTCCCCAATGGTGGAATCTTGGCGCAATCATGGATCTCTGCAGGGACCACTCCCGACTAGCTATGGATTTTCTGCTCAGCAAGCCCACCAGGTTGTTGCCTACTCCTGGGAGATGGAGAGCCATTGGGGTTATCCTGTGTCGGCGGCACCGTGTCCAGAGCTTGAAGGCATCCCCATAGGGGAGACACGTGTGCACCTCTTTGCTTGATGATGTAGTGTGTCGCAGGTCTGGTCAGTCAGGATGTGCATGGTGGAGTTCGGGAGAGCAGGTAGGAAGGTTGCACAACCTTCTTGTTTATCAGGTGTTTTACTGGGGAAAAAGACCAACTTGAGCCTGAGCTAGAGCAGCCGCAGGTGAAACCTGGCAAGCGATGTCATGTATGTGTACGTTAACATATGTCCCCACAGCTCCAGACACATCCGCATTGTCACAGTCTGGTTTGATTCTATCCCAAGTACTAAAGACTACCCCTGTCTCCAGGAAGGCTCACTCTGACTGATCCAGAGTCAGTCAAGGCTCCTGGGAACTCTATTGCCTGTGGTGAGATAAGAGATTTTTTCCCCTAGCTCATCAGGAGGCCCAGCTGAGAGAATAGGGATAGTGTGTAGTCCAGGCTTTCCGCCATTTCCTCCTGGGATCTGCCCCCATCATCCAGCCGTCGAGCTGAGGGTAGAGGTGAATGAGCTGTTGCTACCGCGAGGCACTTTGTGAAGACTCGTGCCACGGAGAGTCTAAAGGGCAGAACGTTGCACTGATAATGATGGGGCCCCCACTGTGAGCCCTAGGTGCTTCCTGTGAGCTGGATGGATAGCGACGTGGAAGTACATGTCATGTCAGCAGAGAGCCACCAACCAGCCTTGAGCCTCAAGAGATGGGATGATGGAGGCAAATGTCACCATCCTGAATAGGATACAGTGTTGTATATGTCCAATCTTCTCATGTCTAGGATGAAGCTTGGATAGGACGAAAACTCCTTTCTTCTTCAGAAGAAGAAAGAACAGGAGTATAATCCTCTTCCCCAGTACTCCATAGGTACCTACATGCCATAGAAGAGATGAAGCAACTAGTACACTTCTGTTTGTAATAGGTTCTCATGACAAGGATCCCTGAAGAAGGATAGGGCAGGGGGTAATGCGTGGAAATGGATAGGGGAGCCATGGACAATTTCTAATGTCCATTTATTGGCTCGGATGGCTGCCCAGGCCCAGTGGAAAGGCAGTTCCTGAAGGTGGACGCAGGCTCCACACTGACTCCAATGCAACTCCCAATGCTCCTGTCAAATCTGCTGCCTCAGAGGGAGTCTGGTGCACAGAGGTGATGGGTGTCCCCAGGAGTATCTGAGATTCTCTTTGTGGGTAACTCTGGCTGTCAATCCCACTAGTAGGATGGTGTCCTCTGCCTCTGCTTGGGCTGCTACTTGTAAGGGTTCCTTTAGGTGTGTAAATCCCTAAGAATCACAGAGCTTTCCTTGAGGGACTGGAATACTTCGTTTGTTTTCTGCCTGAAGAGCTCCATCCCATTAAAGGGCAGGCCATCTATTGTGGCCTGAACCCACGAGGCTGTCTCAGTGACGACCGTGGCCATACCAGATGCGTTCTTGGCCGCCTGTAGGAATGCTCTCACGACCATCTGGCCTTCCTTGATTAGTTCTTTGAACTCTTCCTTGTTATCTTGAGGGATCTTGGATAGGAAGGGAGTGACCCTCTCCCAATTGAGATAGATGTATTTGGTGAACAGAGCCTGGTATTTGCCAGCTGGAGGGAGGCTGATGAGTATGCCGTATGTCCATGGAGATCCAACTTTTGGGGTCTTTGTCATTAGGCATGCCTTTCGTGGACTGTGATTTCTCCTGTGCTGAAGAAGCCAGGAACTCTGCATTTGAATGGACATAAGTGCGTTCAAAACCCTTTGGGGGCACTGGTATCTGTTCGCCACCCTTTTCAAAGTGGGAGGAAAAGTGCCCGGCATTTGCCACAGTCCTTTAGCCAGTTCCAGGAGCCCCTTGTTAATAGGAAGGGTGATTCTGGCCAGCATCATGGTGCTCAAAATAAAGACTTCTCTTGTATAAATGTAGTCCCAGTATCCAAGGTCTCTGCATGCAGAAAAGGAGGTCTTGAAAAGTTTTAAATTCAAATCAATCGCTGGGGCCGGGGCTGGTGTCACTGCCTTGTCCTTGAGTGGAGATGGGGGTCGTTGCGATCCCTCCCTTGCTTCCTGCTCTTGCGGGCCCATGTGTGGTTCTGGTGTGGGTGGCCTGGTTAACGATGCCACTGGGGAACGGGATCGCCTCCTTTCTGGAAACATGGGAGAGGGAATCTTGCTCCCAGACACAAGAGCTGATGGTCCCCAGTAAGGCTAAGGTGACGTCGTATGGGTACTAGGCTCCCCAGCCACCTCTTTTGGGTCTGTGACATTATCTGATTAAAATATGACCATGTAAACCATTGTTGCTACCACTGTTCTAGAACTGCAGCAAATCTTATACAAAGTATGACACATGGCCAGAAAGGGTTAAGCAGCTTGCAGGCTATATAATCCAAAGCCAACCTTTAGAGAGTTAGAAGAGTATGCAAATGGTAATTAGGGCCATTCCATGGTAGATAGATTTGCATTTCAAAGTTCTAGCCTATGTTGTTAGAAATTAAAGGTGATACTAATTTTATGTTTACTTATATCTGTTTACATGGCTAACATTAAACAAGTCAGTTCCTGTCTGTCACTATAGCTGAGGGGTAGGCAACCTATGGCTTGCGTGCCAAAGGCGGCACGCAAGCTGATTTTCAGTGGCACTCACGCTGTTCGGCTCTTGGCCACTGGTCTGGGGGGCTCTGCATTTTAATTTAAATTTTAAATGAAGCTTCTTAAACATTTTAAAAACTTTATTTACTTTATATATAACAATGGTTTAGTTATGTATTATAGACTTATAGAAAAAGACCTTCTAAAAATGTTAAAATGTATGACTGGCACGCGAAACCTTAAATTAGAGTGAATAAATGAAGACTCAGCACACCACTTCTGAAAGGTTGCCAACCCCTGCTATAGCTATTGATTCAGAGATCAAAAGGGGATATTAACATTTAGATGAGTCTTGGGTGAAATAATGTCACTGTCTATATGTCACTTTAAAGTTTGTGATAGACTGCCTAATGGATAAACTGCCTTATGTAAATCCATGTAGCTAATTACCTGTAATGCTTAGGAAATAGCTCCACTTCAAAGTATCCGTGATTGCCTATTGTTCACCTAAGGGCCCCGAACTGTAAAAATGCCTTGGGTCCCAATCCATTTTTAATCTCAGATCTGCTTGATGCTTCATGCAGGGGAAGCTTAAGCCCAAGACAGACCCCAGTCCTGACTGGACCACCCTGAATATAAACATTGGACTAGAACCTATGCACAAATTCTGAAAGAACTCTTTGCAACTACAAAGCTCACCATCTCTGCTATGAATCTGAATCTCAAGAACTGTACTCATGACTGTTTGGATACTGATCTTTTAACCAATACACTCTCTCTCTTTTCTTTTTTAATAGAGGTTTGTTTGGTTAATAAGAACTGGCTGTAAGCGTGTATTTGGGTAAGATCTGAAATATTCATTAACCTGGGAGGTAATGTGTCCAATCCTTTGCGATTGGTAGAACTTATTTATATGATGAATAAGATGTTCAGTAATCCTCATCATATCTGACTTGCGCCTCTGGGTGGAGGCCTAAGGCTGGGTTGCTTTAAGGAAACGGAGTTGTTGGCTTCTGGGTAACCAGTGAGGTGTTATAGAACCTGTTTTGTGCTGGTTTGGTAAATCTAGGTATTGGAATATCCACCAGCTTTGGGGGTTGTCTGTCCCATTCTCTGCAGTTCACCCTAATTGAGTGACCTCAGTTGGCTCCCCCCCGGGACTCCGGTCACAGGCTCTCACTCCAAAGGAAGAGGGGGATCTCTACTCAATTTGAGCAAGGCGGAGTACATGGGTTAGGTGAGGAGGAGTATCTCTTCGAACAGCAATGCCGTCAGGCGATGTGCCATTGGGGCTGGTTCCATTAGTCTCTTCAGCACAGGGAAGATGTCTGGAGGTGATCCAGATTACTCCAGGGCAGACACCTGTGCCAAGACTGGTGCTGGGTCCCTCATTCCCTGTGCCATTCACAGCCTATGTAGACAATTCAGATGCTTGGTCCTTTGAACCGATGTTTTGTTTCCTCCTTCTGGGACCTTCCTTCACGTTTGGTGTTACATATGGGCTCTGTCCAGTCCCACGAGTGCGTCTCATCTTTATGTACAGGCACGGATGCCAGCTTTACTGCCTGGGAAGCCTGCGCCAGAGTGACCGATGCGGACACCAGGGCCATCCGTGCCAAGAGCCTCAGTACCGCGGCTTTCGGTACAGAGGCCTTTGCCAATATTGAAGTGGTTGGCATCAAAGTCACTTGTGCCAGCTCTGCCGATATTCTCTTCGCCTTCTGTCCAGCGCTCAATCCTGGAGCATGACCTATGCTCAAGAGAGCGCTGGCCGATACCGGCTTAACTAGCCTGACACTGGTAATGGCCGTCACTTCTGTGTCTGAAGTGACCCACGTGGACTGCTCCAGCATACGCCGCCTGAGCAGAGCGTCCCTGGATTTGCGGGTCCTGGATGAAATGGACTTGCCCACAAAGCACTGATCCGGGAGGTGGCTCTCCCATAGGCAGAAGCTGCCTTGACTGTGTCCATCCTTGACAGGCATGAGTCCATCACAGGATAGGCAGATTTTGAAGTCCACCTTGAGACGTGGCAGCTTGCATGAGGTATGAGGGGGTCCTCACTTTTTTTTTTTTTTAAATGTCCACATGAAAGGAGTGTGAAGATGAAGATTTTTTCACAAATCTGATTTAAAAAAATAACGTGTTCAGTTAGGGGAAACAGTGGGCCAGGCGCTCGCTCGGTCCCGTCTTGCTGCCATGGGCATCAAAGGGAAGTGAGGGAGGATTGCGTCTGCTCTGCCTTTTACGCCCTTAAACAGGAGCACGAAGGGGGTGAGAAGGAGGGGGGGAGAAGATAAGTGGCTCCAACAAGCTCAGCTATTCAAAAGAAACCGAACTCATGCCCACGAGACGCACGTGCAACTGCAGTGGAATCCACACGGACACCAAGTCGAAGAAGAGCTGACCTTCCATCATCTTAGGAACAAGCGGTCATGACTAGATCACATTCAATACGTGCAAAGAGAATCACATCTAAACCAGTAAAATAAATAAAATATATATATATGAGAGAGAGAGACAGACACACACCGCTTGTGCTTTACAAGGGACCGTTTCACAAAGCTGAAAACAACTGAACCAAACCAGCTGGCAGGAACCAACCCAGTCTTTGCAGTTTGTGAGCTCCGAGCCATCAGTGCTCCTAAAGATCACTACACTGACTTCTGCTGGAAGGAAGCAGGGCCACAGTAGCAGTTTGTCAGGGTGAGCGCTTGAGCACAGACACTACAGCGAGGGAGGGATTCTCGTGTCACTGTAGTTAACCCACCTCCCCGAGAGGCAGTCGCTAGCTCAACGGAATAATTCTTCATTCACCTAGTGCTCTACACCGGGGCTTAGGTTGGCATAGCTGTCTCTCCGGGGGGTGGATTTTTCATACCCCTGAGAGCTGTTGCTATGCCAATGTAAGTTTTCAGTGTAGACCAACCCTCAGCCAGAGATCATTCCCCAGCTGGGAAAGGCCAGTGGGTGGAACTACACCTTGACTGCACAGGCAGCAATCAACAACTTCTCCAGCACTGGCAATTTTTAAATCAATCGTTTTTTCAGAAGATCTGCTCTAGTTCAAACAGGAATGAATTCAGGGAAGACCTATGCCGTGTGTTATCAAGGAGGTCTGACTAGATCATGGTGACCCTTCCGGCCTTTGAATATATAATTTAGCACTCTGCACTTACGGTCATTCTCAGGCACTTGAATGGTTTGTGTGTCCATCACCTGGGCTGATATCAAGGACCCTACCCTATGGGAAGGAGAAAAAAACGATTAGGAGAGAGGTTTGTTTAGAAACCACAGAACCCAAGTGATCCCAGAGACAGCAGAACAGCTGCCAAGCTCAACCCCACAGAGATTCATCTCTCCTATGAAGGATCAACACCTTAAGAACATTCTTTTCTACCTCATTTTCTTGGAGAACTCTTAGCCTTACAGTAGTTGCCAAGGGTCTGCACCCCATTACAGGAAAGGGGTTTTAGTCAGACTGCTTCAAGCTTTGCTTTCTGGTTGGTTTTTGTTAAGACAAAGTCAAATGTTTGTATTCGGTAAGGCCTTACGACGCTGAACAAGGATCACTAGGACAACTAGGCTACACACTGCACGCGTACAGACTAGTCCCTGCCCCAAAGCGCTTGCAATCTAAAAAGAACCGGAGTACTTGTGGCACCTTAGAGACTAACAAATTTATTAGAGCATAAGCTTTCGTGAGCTACGAAGAAGTGGGCTGTAGCCCACGATAGCTTATGCTCTAATAAATTTGTTAGTCTCTAAGGTGCCACAAGTACTCCTGTTCTTTTTGCGGATACAGACTAACACGGCTGCTACTCTGAAACCTTACAATCTAAAGATACAGATTTCTTCCCCGCTTCCTCTTTAAACAATTGCCCCCCAAATCGCATCCCCAGTCTCAGCAGCACTCCTCCTCCCCACACAAAACCACTCAGCTTATCTCTGATCCACCGAGAAAGAGCCAAAACTGACTGAAGTGTGCACAGGCTGGTTCCTCTTCCCCAGACAGCTTTGCACTTTGCCATCGGACCAGTCATTTTTGCTTATGCCATCACAGTTTCTAGCGCTGTTTCAGAACTTTTATAGCACCTATTGCCCTTGACATGAGTGCAATTTTAGATCTATAAATACAGCGTGATTGCCATTGGGGCTGGAAGCCACAATGCCCTAGTCTTGCCAGGACCACCACCAAACACGCAGACAATTTTATATTACACTCTGAGAGCCCTGAGGTTCTGGCTCCGACGAACAGCAAGTTTCAAATGGGATGGGGACCTCCACTGGGAAAACTCCGTGCTGGTTCTAGGCCAGAAAACAAAAGCGACCACACACGGCTAGGACGGGCTAGGACGGGGAATCTTTCCGGGAGCTGGGTCCCTGACAATTTAGAGGTTTAAAGATTCTCACCAATACTCTGAATTGTACCTGTGCCCCAAAAGGGAGCTGGTGCACTGCTCTGAACGTAGTTCTGGGCAGCAGCATGTTCCCCAACTGGAGTTTCTGGGTGAAATCCAAGAGCAGTCCTACACTGAGCTCCCTCCAGCCAGGAGAGGCCAAGGGCACAGACGCGATAAATCGACCCCCGAGCGCTCTCCCGTCAACTCCTGTACTCCACCGGCGTGAGAGGCACATGCGGAGTCGACGGCGGAGCGGCAGCAGTCGACTCACCACAGTGAAGACACCACGGTGAGTAGATCTAAGTACGTCGACTTCAGCTACGTTATTCCTAGCAGAACCGCTGGCACTTCCTGTTGCTCTGCGGCGCGAACAGGTCTATGTGGGGCGAGCCCCCCCTCTGGAAAATCGAGTGTGCGATGTGCAGCCTGAGGGACCATTCGTGATCGTGAAACCAGCGGCTGAGGCGGTCAGCTAGCTTGTTTTGTGCTCCTGGAAGGTGCGACGCCTCTAGGTGTATCAAGTGGGCGATGCAAAAATCCCACAGCTCGAGGGCTTCCTGGCACAGGGGAGAGGAGCAAGCACCACCCTGTTTGTTTCTATAGAAACATCGCTGCAGTGTTGTCCGTCAGCACCCACACACATGCGCCCTGCAGGTGGGCTAGAACGCTTGGCATGCCAGACAAACCGCCTTCAGCTCCCTTACATTGATATGCAGCGATAATTCTGTGTGGGACCATAGGCCTTGGGCTCTGATATTGCTCAGGTGCACTCCCCAACTGAGCGCTGAGGCGTCCGTGACTAGGGATAGCGTAGGATGGGGTTTGGCAAAGGGTACTCCCGCACAAACA
The DNA here is from genome assembly GCF_028017835.1 of Emys orbicularis. Classification (NCBI taxonomy): domain Eukaryota; kingdom Metazoa; phylum Chordata; order Testudines; family Emydidae; genus Emys; species Emys orbicularis. The sequence goes on from NC_088702.1 coordinate 16,273,865, forward strand.
ACGTGTGGTTGCAGCCACGAGTGGAGAGGAGAGATTCGAGGATGCGAGGGGGGAGCACAACTATCGTGTCCTGCGGGTCCATGCCCAGCCTGTGCACCCGCGCCAACCACGCCTGGAGGGCTGGACCATGTATCTGCAGGCTGCCATATGCCCCAATAGTTTCATGCAATTTCTGGCCGTGGTTGTGGGAAACCGGCGAAGGTTTTCGATGATGTCCGTGAGTGCTTGGAAGCGCAGCTCCGGCAGGAACGCCCTCGCCTGCATGGAGTCCAAGAGAGCCCCTATGAATTCTATTCTCTGAGTTGGGGCCAGTGTGGATTTGGGCACATTCAATATGAGGCCCAGCCTGTGGAATGTGGCCTGGGGCAAGGACACATGCTCTGCGGCCTGTGCTTGGGACTCTGCCTTGATGAGCCTGTCGTCTAGGTACGGGAATACTTGCGCCTGACACTGCCACGACTGCCATACACGTGGTGAATACCCGGGGGGCCGCCGAGAGCCCGAACGGGAGCACCCTGAACTGCTAGCACTGGCCACTGACCATGAATCGTCTGTGGGCCGGGATAATAAATATATGGAAGTACGCATCTTTCAAATTGAGGGCTGCGTACCAGTCCCCCGGATCCAGGGAAGGAATGATGGTGGCCAGAGAGATCATGCGAAACTTCACCTTCCTTATGAATGTGTTGAGATCTCGCAGGTCCAGGATAGGCCGGAGCCAACCCTTGTCCTGGGGGGGGGGGGGGGGGGGGAGGAGATCAGGAAATAGCAGGAGTAGAACCCCTTGCCCCTGAACTCCTGAGGAACCTCCTCTATTGCCCCTAGAGCGAGGAGCGATTGCACCTCCTGCAAGAGGAGTGCTTGTGAGAAGGGTCCCTGAAAAGGGACAGGGATGGGAGGGAACAGAATATCCCACCCCTACCGTGCTGAGGACCCAACGAGAGTCGATTCACGGGGGGGGGGGGGGAGGAACAGAGAGACTGAAACTGATGCTCCATCCTTGGGCGCATCTTCAAAAAGTTTGGCTTCAGGCCAGGGGGCTGTTTGGCCGAACCCTGGCCTTGGCCTGAGGACTGTGGCGGGCCTCCTATTATTTCTGCCCCGTCTCCTTGACGAGTCTCATCTACGATGCCCAGAGTAGAAGCGGGACGGGGGCTGAGGCTTAAAAGGATCCCCAAAGACTTCAAAGTTGCCCGCGAGTCCTTAAGGCTGTGCAGGCGAGAGTCTGTATTTTGGGTGAACAGGCCTGCACAGTCAAAGGGGAGGTCCTGTATTGTGTTCTGGACCTCAGGTGGTATCCCTGAGACCTGGAGCCACGCACTGCACCTCATTGTGATGGTGGCGATGGTCCGAGCCCACAAGTCCACCGCGTCTAACACAGCCTGGAGGGAGGTTCTGGAGACAACCCTGCCCTCCTCAAGGAGCGCGCTAAACTCCTTGCGCGAGTCAGCCAGGAGTAACTCCTGGAACTTTGCCAACAAACTCCAAGAGTTGAAAGCATAGCGGCTGAGTACCACTTGCTGGTTGGCCACTCGAAGCTGGAGCCCCCAGTCAACTAGACTTTTCGGACAAAAAGGTCCAGTTCTTAGTGTCCCGTGACTTAGGCGCAGGACCCGGCTGTCCTTGCCGCTCTTTGTGGTTTGCCACATCGACCACCACAGTCCCCGGTTGGGGTGGGTGAAAAGGTGTTCGTACCCTTCCTGCGGCACAAAATATTGTCTTTCCAGCCTCTATACCACCCACCGCTAAAGGGGTGGAGCCTGCCAAAGCACCTTTGTGGTATTTTGGATCATTCTTATGAGGGGCAAGGCCATCCTAGAAGGACCCTCAGGGGCAAGGATGTCCACCAGCGGGTCAGACTCCCTCCATGACCTCCTCTGCCTGGAGATTAAGGTTTAGGACCACCCTCCTAAGGAGATCCTGGGGACCCTTGGTGTCCATCACTGGTAGGGTGGTGGTGCCCGCTCCTGCCTTGTCGGGCAAGGAGGCGGCGGTGGCGGCCCGTGGGGACAGGGTCTTCCTGCCATTCTGGCTCTCTGGAGGTCGGGTCAGGTACCTCGGAGCCTCCCGTGACTGGAGGTGGCTCTCGTGTCACTGATGGCGCTGGATCGGGTGCTGCGCCTGAGCATGACAGCCCAGGGTCCCTGTCTCATACGGGGGTGTAGTGAGCCAGCGACGTTGCTGGGGGGGGCCCCCCATGGGGTGCAGATGCCACCGATGCCAGCCTGGAGCCCTGACCCTGGTGGTAGGCCCAAGGAGTCCAAAAGGGCCATTGGACTGGGCCCTGCCACGGGGTGGCCAGGCGACCACGGGTGCCAATGATTCCACCAGTCTGCGGTGCCAGGACCAGGAGCGGTAGTGGCGGCGTCAAGAGACGGAAGACTCGGCGTCTGACTCGGATGAGTAGTCTGTGCCCAACCACAGGAGATGGGAGGGCGCGGAGCCGGACGGTGCCGGGGAGCAGTACCAGGGTGATGGTAAGCGGTGCCGTGACATCATAGGCTTGCCACGATGATGAACCAGAGGCGGTGCCGCCATCGGTGCCGGAGCCACATGTGGTGCCGAGCTAGACGTTGTAGCCGGTGCCGCCACTGGTGCCTGGGCTTGCGGGGCCGGGGACTGTGCCGTCATGGCAATGAGGTCCCATGCTGCCTCATCGGTGTCCGGCATGGAGGGACGGTCGATCTCTTCCTCCAAATCCTCCTGAGTTAGGGAGTCCATCAGCACTGGACTCGATGGGCCTCCTGTTGGGGCCGGAGTCAACGGTGCCAGGTCTTGAGGCCCAGACCATGGGTGTCCCACCGGAGGACGCACCACGCTGGAGTTCACTCAAGGCTTCTTGACGGAGGAACGACCCCGTCCGCCTTCTTATGCGGCACCAGGGACTGCGAGCAGTGCTGCATGGTGGCACTGGCCTTATGGGTTGGGGAGCAGCACCGGTGCTCCTTGGAGGAGTCCTTCCTCAGTGCCGGGACATCCCGCACTGGGGCGCTGCGCACCGAAGATGCCAGTGCCGCTTCTGGTGCCAGCTCGGCTGGAGGGCCTACTCCGTCAGGAGGAGCTTCAAACGCGCTCTCTCTTAGTCCTGGGTATGAAGCTCCTGCAAATTGGGCACTTATCTGTCTGATGGCCTTCTCCTAAACACTTGAGACAGGCAGCATGTGGATTGCCTGCGGGCATAGGTTTCACACACCTCTCACACGCCTTAAATCCCTGTGACTGAGGCATGCCCCAGTGCCTGGGGAAACTAGGACGGGGGAGGGGAAGCCCCCCGAAGTAAGTGCAACTAAACTACAAACTACTATATAACAAACTAAACTATATACAACTAAGAAAGGGAACCACTAGGTAGGCACTTGCAAACGCAAGAGACTGAGCTGCTCCAACAACCGTCACTGGCGGTAAGAAGGAACTGAGCAAGCGGCGGGTTGGCAGGGACCTCTATATACACTGCCATAAAGGTGCCACTCCAGGGGTCTCCACAGCCAACCGACGGGTATCGCTAGGGGAAAATAGCTTCCTATGATTGTGCATGCAGCACGCACGTGCACGCACACCTATTGGAATGCACATGAGCAATCACTCGAAGAAGAACTCTTAGTTCCTTTCTCATGCTGCTTTGCCAGGTGTCCTGGTTCCCCAGAAGTGTGGCAGGTTTTTAATGATTTTAATGGTACCTGCTGCCCCATTTGTTTCCTCCAGATGCCTACGACTGGCAGGCAAGTTACTACCCCCCACCAGCATGAGTATTTGAGACTTGCTAGTGATCTTGTGTGCTTCTGGAGCTTGACACATTTAGCGTGTGCTTCAAATGGATGGGATGCTTCTATAGTGGCAGTCGTCTTGGATGCCTGATTGCTAAGAGCTAGTCTTGGCTCTGCCTTGGGCAACTCACACAAGTGCCTCAGTTTCCCCATCTGTAAGTATTCTTATACTTATCCTATCCTATCTCCTAGAACTGGAAGGGACCTTGAAAGGTCATCGAGTCCAGCCCCCTGCCTTCACTAGCAGGACCAAGTACTGATTTCCCCCCGGTTCCCTAAGTGGCCCCCTCAAGGATTGAACTCACAACCTTGGGTTTAGCAGGCCAATGCTCAAACCACTGAGCTATCCCTCCCCCCTTAAATCCCTTCTCACAAGGGGAGGCTTTCTACAGTGTCATAAGCGTGGGGGAGGTTTACAAGACATGGTTCCTCCCCAAGAAGTTCACAATCTAGAGCCCCACTGATTCCACAACCACACCGAGGTGACAGCTAAATCATGGCTCCGCTTTGTAGTAGAGACAGGTCTTGGGAGGATTCAGCCCTGTCTGGGAATGCTCTTACACAGCCCATCGGGAACAGCCAAGATCTAGTCTACACCACCAAATGTAAATCATGCTTTGATTATTCCGAGGGAAAGCTATGTTGTAACCGGGACCAGTGACTGGGCTGTTCTGTAGATGGGGCCTTAGAACCAATTTAAATGGTCATAACATCTGGCGATGAGGCACCCATGCTTATGACATTTCCTTCTCTGTCACAGTTTCTTAGCCTGGCTGTGACTTAGCCTAGTATCTACCAGGATTAAAACAGTTCCCTAACAGTTGTATCCTGTTATTTTTCCTGACCACAAAGACAAGCTATATATTTCACAGCTGCCTCTAAATATGGTTCTTGCAGTGTTCAGGCCGGTGACACAATGGTGATTAGGTTTAAGCAGAAGACAAGGGTTAATACAGTTTAAGGTCCCATGATCAGGTTTCACTACATCTTGGTTCTTTAGTATACCTTAAATTAAATTGATTTTAACTGTATCAGTATTGCAGGTCCACCAGGGACAAAGAGCAGGATGGAGAGAGAGAGAGAGGCTAAGCTAGGCTGGTACTTTGCAAGTCAGGAGAAAAATGACAGAGGTGTAAAATGAAGTGTTAATGGACATTAGGGCTGTAATTGAATCAAGCAGAAAAAGCCTAAGCAGCAGTCTGATAAAAATGGCTGCTAAATGACAGCATGTGACCAACTGGGACTGTTCTTACTGTGATCTGTAAGTGCTGACAGGGGAGTGTGGCTGGGATGGTCTGCGTTGGGGGATGGGAGAATGACCGAAGGGAAATACCTGAGCCTGTAACATGAGAACCCAGGAGGGGGCTGGGGCGAGGTGACACCTTTGCCCGGGAAACTGAACAAAGGTGGGAGGGGTCGCTGAAGGCAGAGTCTGGGGAGCTGGCTGGTGAGGTGACTGGAGGCAGGGAGGGCTCTGACCTCTGGAGGGGGCTGGGGTGTCCGAGGACCCCAAGATGGACCTAACTGAGGGGTATCCTGTTGTCTGTGCCTGCAAGACCTGTCTCGGACTGTATTCCCGTCGTCTAAATAAACCTTCTGCTTTACTGGCTGGCTGAGAGTCATGGTGAATCGCAGGAAGCCGGGGGTGCAGGGCCCTGAGTCCCCCCTTACTCCGTGACAACTGGTGGCAGCGGCGGGATCTACTGCACCCCGTGGATGGCGCTTCCTGCAGTAAGTGACTGGGGAGAAGTAAAACGAAGGGGGATTGAGGGGGACCAGGCGTGCTGAGGAGTCAGAGAGAGACGGTTATCACCCCTGGGAGTGTGTGACCAGCGAGAAGGTCTTTTGCAGTAACAGGGTCCCCCGGGGGATCGCAGCGAGTGGTCCCAGGGGCGGAGGAGTCTGCAGCTCGACCCTGGCAGAGAGGTGGTGACCTCGAGAAGGGCTGGCACACTAGGGGTCTCCCTGGAAACTGTGGGGAGCGGTGGGCACACAGGCCTGTGAGTGGCCAGCAGGAAGATGTATGCCAAGCGGCTTAAGAGCGACCTGGTGGAGCTGTGCAAGCAGAGGGGGGTGCGCATTGGGAAGCTCACCAAAGAACAGCTCATTGCCCAGCTGGAGAAGGGAGATCGCGCGAATGAACTGATCCCTGTCTCTGAGGGAAGCAGCCTGGCAGATGCAGCGCAGGCCCGAGTGTCTGTCCCAGCTGGGAGTGGTCAGCCGGCTGCTGAGGGCTTCCAGAGACCCCTCCTGCCTATGCCTAGGGGAAGGGTGGGGAGGAGCCCAGCAAATACCGAGGGCGCCGTGACCCCCACGGCCATCAGGGGATCCTCCCGGCGACACTCGCCGGCCAGCAGGGGATCCTCCCGGCCACGCGCAGCATCCGTGGAGCGGAATGGGCTGGAATGGGAGAAAGAGCTAAAACTGAGAGAGCTGGAGGATCGTGAACACCAGAGGCAGCATGAACGGGAGGAGAAAGAGAAACTGAGGCAGCATGAAGAGAGAGAGAGGCATCGTGAACGGGAGGAGAATGAGAGACAGTACTCATTCAGCGTCAGTACTCATTCAGCGTCAGTACTCTTCCCCAGTACTCCATAGGTACCTACATGCCATAGAAGAGATGAAGCAACTAGTACACTTCTGTTTGTAATAGGTTCTCATGACAAGGATCCCTGAAGAAGGATAGGGCAGGGGGTAATGCGTGGAAATGGATAGGGGAGCCAGGGACAATTTCTAATGTCCATTTATTGGCTCTGATGGCTGCCCAGGCCCAGTGGAAAGGCAGTTCCTGAAGGTGGACGCAGGCTCCACACTGACTCCAATGCAACTCCCAATGCTCCTGTCAAATCTGCTGCCTCAGAGGGAGTCTGGTGCACAGAGGTGATGGGTGTCCCCAGGAGTATCTGAGATTCTCTTTGTGGGTAACTCTGGCTGTCGATCCCACTAGTAGGATGGTGTCCTCTGCCTCTGCTTGGGCTGCTACTTGTAAGGGTTCCTTTAGGTGTGTAAATCCCTAAGAATCACAGAGCTTTCCTTGAGGGACTGGAATACTTCGTTTGTTTTCTGCCTGAAGAGCTCCATCCCATTAAAGGGCAGGCCATCTATTGTGGCCTGTACCCACGAGGCTGTCTCAGTGACGACCGTGGCCATACCAGATGCGTTCTTGGCCGCCTGTAGGAATGCTCTCACGACCATCTGGCCTTCCTTGATTAGTTCTTTGAACTCTTCCTTGTTATCTTGAGGGATCTTGGATAGGAAGGGAGTGACCCTCTCCCAATTGAGATAGATGTATTTGGTGAACAGAGCCTGGTATTTGCCAGCTGGAGGGAGGCTGATGAGTTTGCCGTATGTCCATGGAGATCCAACTTTTGGGGTCTTTGTCATTAGGCATGCCTTTCGTGGACTGTGATTTCTCCTGTGCTGAAGGAGCCAGGAACTCTGCATTTGAATGGACATAAGTGCGTTCAAAACCCTTTGGGGGCACTGGTATCTGTTCGCCACCCTTTTCAAAGTGGGAGGAAAAGTGCCCGGCATTTGCCACAGTCCTTTAGCCAGTTCCAGGAGCCCCTTGTTAATAGGAAGGGTGATTCTGGCCAGCATCATGGTGCTCAAAATAAAGACTTCTCTTGTATAAATGTAGTCCCAGTATCCAAGGTCTCTGCATGCAGAAAAGGAGGTCTTGAAAAGTTTTAAATTCAAATCAATCGCTGGGGCCGGGGCTGGTGTCACTGCCTTGTCCTTGAGTGGAGATGGGGGTCGTTGCGATCCCTCCCTTGCTTCCTGCTCTTGCGGGCCCATGTGTGGTTCTGGTGTGGGTGGCCTGGTTAATGATGCCACTGGGGAACGGGATCGCCTCCTTTCTGGAAACATGGGAGAGGGAATCTTGCTCCCAGACACAAGAGCTGATGGTCCCCAGTAAGGCTAAGGTGACGTCGTATGGGTACTAGGCTCCCCAGCCACCTCTTTTGGGTCTGTGACATTATCTGATTAAAATATGACCATGTAAACCATTGTTGCTACCACTGTTCTAGAACTGCAGCAAATCTTATACAAAGTATGACACATGGCCAGAAAGGGTTAAGCAGCTTGCAGGCTATATAATCCAAAGCCAACCTTTAGAGAGTTAGAAGAGTATGCAAATGGTAATTAGGGCCATTCCATGGTAGATAGATTTGCATTTCAAAGTTCTAGCCTATGTTGTTAGAAATTAAAGGTGATACTAATTTTATGTTTACTTATATCTGTTTACATGGCTAACATTAAACAAGTCAGTTCCTGTCTGTCACTATAGCTGAGGGGTAGGCAACCTATGGCTTGCGTGCCAAAGGCGGCACGCAAGCTGATTTTCAGTGGCACTCACGCTGTTCGGCTCTTGGCCACTGGTCTGGGGGGCTCTGCATTTTAATTTAAATTTTAAATGAAGCCTCTTAAACATTTTAAAAACTTTATTTACTTTATATATAACAATGGTTTAGTTATGTATTATAGACTTATAGAAAAAGACCTTCTAAAAATGTTAAAATGTATGACTGGCACGCGAAACCTTAAATTAGAGTGAATAAATGAAGACTCGGCACACCACTTCTGAAAGGTTGCCAACCCCTGCTATAGCTATTGATTCAGAGATCAAAAGGGGATATTAACATTTAGATGAGTCTTGGGTGAAATAATGTCACTGTCTATATGTCACTTTAAAGTTTGTGATAGACTGCCTAATGGATAAACTGCCTTATGTAAATCCATGTAGCTAATTACCTGTAATGCTTAGGAAATAGCTCCACTTCAAAGTATCCGTGATTGCCTATTGTTCACCTAAAGGGCCCCGAACTGTAAAAATGCCTTGGGTCCCAATCCTTTTTTATCTCAGATCTGCTTGATGCTTCATGCAGGGGAAGCTTAAGCCCAAGACAGACCCCAGTCCTGACTGGACCACCCTGAATATAAACATTGGACTAGAACCTATGCACAAATTCTGAAAGAACTCTTTGCAACTACAAAGCTCACCATCTCTGCTCCGTGGAGCGGAATGGGCTGGAATGGGAGAAAGAGCTAAAACTGAGAGAGCTGGAGGATCGTGAACACCAGAGGCAGCATGAACGGGAGGAGAATGAGAGACAAAGACAGCATGAAGAGAGACAAAGGCAGCATGAATGGGAGGAGAAAGAGAAACTGAGGCAGCATGAAGAGAGAGAGAGGCATCGTGAACGGGAGGAGAATGAGAGACAGCGTCAGCAGGAACTGGAACTGGCGAGGCTGAAGGGCCGCGAGCCCCCGGCTGCGGTGAGTGAGGGGGAACCCAGGACTGCACGGAGCTTTGATAAGTGCATCCTGGCCCCACGCAAGGAGGGGGAGGACATGGATGACTTCCTGGATGCCTTTGAGACGGCCTGCGAGCTGCACCAGGTTGATCCTGCAGACAAACTCCGGGTTCTCACCCCCTTACTGGACCCCAAAGCCTTGGCCTTGTACCGCCAACTGGAAGAGGCGGAAAAAGGAGACTATGAACTATTCAAAAAGGCCCTGCTACGTGAGTTTGGGCTGACTTCTGACATGTACCGGGAAAGGTTCCGGAGTCAGGATAAAACCCCTGAGATCTCATATCTGCAACTAGCCGTCCGCATGGAGGGATACGCCAGCAAGTGGGCAGATGGGGCCCAGACGAAGGAGGACCTGGTTAAACTGCTGGTACTGGAGCAACTGTATGAGCGGTGCCCATCCGACCTGAGGCTGTGGTTGAGGGACAAAAAACCAGAGAACCCGCGACATGCAGGCCGGCTGGCCGATGAGTTTGTAAAGAGCCGGTCAGGGGCTGGCAGGGAGGAGTCCCAAAGGAACAGTCCCACCACAACGCAGAGCGAGAGTCACCATGGGCCATCCCAGCGGGAAAATACGGAGAAACCTCACCAAAGGGGAAGATCCAGCGTCAGGTCCATCCAACCCACTCGAGGGAACCCCTGGGACATGGTCTGCTATCACTGTGACCAAAGAGGTCACATACGGGCCCAGTGCCCCAGGCTCAGGGACAGACTGAGCAGACCAAACCCACAGAGGGTTGACTGGGTAGAGACCCAGCCAGGCGAGAGGCAGCACTCCCAGGGAAGGGGGGCTGGCAGAGTACCACCTGCTAAGGAGGGAGGAGAGCTCCAGGCCTGCTCCTCTGCGGGGCGGGATGCTCCAGACTCAGGGTTTTTGGTTTATACGGTGGGCGCGGGGCGGTCCCTCCGGAAAGAGTACCTCGTTCCCCTGGAGGTGGATGGGAGGAAGGTCGATGGATACTGGGATACGGACGCAGAGGTGACGCTGGCCCGGCCCGAGGTGGTGGCCCCAGATCAGGTGGTGCCCAACACCTACCTGACCCTGACGGGGGTGGGCGGGACACCAGTCAAAGTGCCCGTGGCGAGGGTACACCTGAAGTGGGGGGCCAAGGAGGGCCCCAAGGACGTGGGGGTACACCCGTATTTGCCCACTGAGGTTGATGGGGGGGGACCTGGAGGACTGGTCAAGCAACCCCCAGGGTGCCCTGGTTGTGACCCGCAGTCAGAGCCGGCGAGGGGCACTGCGCCCTGGCCTTGGGGAGGGTGCCTTGCCCGAGGCGCAGGACCCTAACCTGGTGGGGAGGGAACACCCAGGGACACGGCTCAGGGAGGCTGCGGCTTCAGACCCAGCCGGCGAGAGAGAGCAGGTGGCCATCCCTGTCCCAGCTGCTGAGTTCCAGGCCGAGGTGCAGAAAGATCCCTCCTTGCGGAAGATAAGGGACCTGGCCGACCTCGGTGCGGTACAGACCATGGGGAGAGGCGGCCGGAAAAGGTTCCTGTGGGAGAAGGGGTTCCTGTACCGAGAATGGGCTCCCCCAGGGAAAATGGAGTCAGGGGGGATCAGGAGGCAGCTGGTGGTACCCCAGAAGTATCGCCGCCAGCTGCTGTACCGGGCCCATGACACCCCCCTCTCAGGGCACCAGGGAACCTGGCGTACCCAGCAGAGGCTGCTACGGAGCTTTTACTGGCCTGGGGTCTTTGTTACTGTCCGGCAGTACTGCCGATCCTGTGACCCCTGTCAGAGGGGGAGGAAGGCCCGGGACAAGGGGAAAACGGCTTTAGGACCCTTGCCCAGCATAGAGGAGCCTTTCCAGAGGGTGGCCAAGGTTAAAAGGGGGGCTCTGAACCAAGAGAGCCCGAAGCACAGACCTCCAGACTGGAGCGCTGGGAGAAGACCCCAGCCCAGTTGGAACCCCAGGGGTATTGGGGGTGGGAAAAGGGCACAGGCCGCATAACCCTTCCCACATGCGAACTGCGAATGCCCTCGAGCACCCCCGACCTAAGGGGGGGCGTGAAACTGGAGGGGCCTGGTGTAATTCTCACCAAGGAATGGGAGGGATGCGGGGGCATCCATGGGAACGGGGGTAGGTTCGAACTTCCCCGGGTCACTGGCTGAAGTGACCCCGCTCAGTTCGGTCTCGAAGGGGGGAGATGTGACGAACTGGGACTGTTCTTACTGTGATCTGTAAGTGCTGACAGGGGAGTGTGGCTGGGATGGTCTGCGTTGGGGGATGGGAGAATGACCGAAGGGAAATACCTGAGCCTGTAACATGAGAACCCAGGAGGGGGCTGGGGCGAGGTGACACCTTTGCCCGGGAAACTGAACAAAGGTGGGAGGGGTCGCTGAAGGCAGAGTCTGGGGAGCTGGCTGGTGAGGTGGCTGGAGGCAGGGAGGGCTCTGACCTCTGGAGGGGGCTGGGGTGTCCGAGGACCCCAAGATGGACCTAACTGAGGGGTATCCTGTTGTCTGTGCCTGCAAGACCTGTCTCGGACTGTATTCCCGTCGTCTAAATAAACCTTCTGCTTTACTGGCTGGCTGAGAGTCATGGTGAATCGCAGGAAGCCGGGGGTGCAGGGCCCTGAGTCCCCCCTTACTCCGTGACACAGCAACAGGCTGGAAATGGGGCAAATCAAATTGCAGTCATTGATTAAAGTCAGGCCTTGGCTACACTCAGGACGCTGTGAAGCGCGAGTGTAGTCGCGCCGCCAGCGCTGCGAGAGCGTGCAGCACTGCAGGCACTGATTACACTGGCGCTTTACAACGCTGCACTCGCTGTGCTCAGGGGGGTGTTTTTTCACACCCCTGAGCGCAGCAAGTTGCAGCGCTGTACAGCGCCAGTGTAGCCAAGGCCTCAGTTAAGTAACTAGAGAGAGTGAAAACCAGTAATATGCAGCACTAATCACATGGAAAACTAAATCAGCTACATGACAAAGTAGCGGTTCTTTGAGTCAGTGAGTTTCAGCCTGAGCAGTAGTCTGAAGTCTATACAACAACCTGATGCCATTTCACAATTAAACAGATATAACACAAAGATGCACCACCGTGGCTAGGTCCAAATTATAACATATAGCACACCCTCCAAGGATGCTGTACCAAGTGGCCTTGCCCCACAGTTCCCTGAGAAAAATGTTTGTGGGAGTAAATCCATCGCTGGCTGGTCCTGCACCAATGTTTCAGAGCGTGAACCACAGACGTGGCATGTTTCAGTGTACACAAAAGCTGATATCTTACTACATTAATAGCAACCCGTCTGGCATAAGGGACTCTATTCTTTGGAAGACAAGACACAGGACCATAGATTTTTAAGTGCTGGAAGGACCAGTGTGGCCATCTAGTCTGACCTCCTGCAGAGCAAAGGCCTTAGAATTTCACCCAGCAATTCCTGTCTCAAGTCCAATAACTTGTAACTGAGCTAGAGCATATATTTTAAGACACCCAATCATGATTTAAAGATTTCAAGTGATGGAGAACCCGACAAACTTCTTGATTCACTGTCCCAGTGAGCGATATGCCCCCTCACTGTTAAAAATGTGCCCCCTTGTTTCTGGTTTAAATTTTTCAAGTTTCACTTTCTAGTCCTCAGATCTGGCATTCTGCCTTTGCCTGCTACATTAAAGAACTGCCTGTTACTCCTGAGGGCAAAATTAAAAATTCTGCACCAAAAAAAAAAAAAAAAAAAAAATTCTGTGCACAATATTTTAAAGCTCTTCAAGCTTTATTGTCAATAAATAAATGCAGAGGCTCCAGCATGCAGTGGGGAGCACAGGCCACTGGTTGTACGAAGGTGGGAATCACCCTGCAGCCTCCCTACTGCCCACCCCCAGGACACGGACTCAGTGGTGAGGCTGCACTTAGGGTGACCAGATGTTCTGATTTTATGGGGACAGTCCCGATATTTGGGTTTTTTTTTTTTTAAATATGGGCTCCTACTACCTCCCACCCCCTGTCCCAATTTTTCCACACTTGCTACCTGGTCACCCTAGCTGCACCTGACCCAGCACAAGGCCTGGGCCTACTGCAGACACACCCTGGGGCCCTGCCCCTCTGCGCCAGGTGTGGGGCAGGCAGGCTCAACCAGGCAGGATCCAAGTGTGGAGGGGCTCAGTGTGGGGTGAGAGGATTCTGTGTGGGACAATCAGGGTGCAGGCTGCTCAGTGTGGGGGGATCTGAATGCACAGAGGCTCGTTGGGGGCGGGGGTTCCAGGTGCAGGGGCAATGGGACTCTGCAGGAGCTTCCAGGTGAAAGTGGTTGGGTATCGGTGGAGGGGTCTGGGTGCGAGGGTCTCAGCAGGAGGCTCTGGGTGCTGGGGGAGTGGGACTTGGTGGGGTGGGGATCTGGGTGCAGCTAGTTGGGGGGGTCAGTGGCATGGGGATCTGGATGTGGGGGCTCAGGGGGGTGAGGCTTGTCAGGGTGGGGGGTTGAGTGCAGGGAGCTCAGTGGGGGGTGATCTGGGTGCAAGGTGGGGGTCTGGAGGCAGGGGGGCTCCAGATGCAGGCGTTGAGGTTCAGTGGGGTGGGGTTTGGGTATGGAGGGCTAGGGGGGGGTTCTGGGTGTACAGGGTGAGACATGTCAGGGGGGTCTGAGTATGGGAGGTCCAGATGCACGGGGGTTGGGCGGATGGGGGAGCAGCTTCCCGTACAGTGACCCCTCCCCCTGCAGCTGAGGAGCGATGGGGGCAGGAAGCAGGGGAGGATGCTGAGCTTCCTGCAGCTGGATCCTGCAACATGATCAGCAGGCTGCCACAGCCTTACCCTGGTCTATGTGGCAATGCTCAGGCATCGCCCATGAACCAGCAACTTTGTGGGGCATGGTGTCAGCTTTAGATACTTCCAGTAAGACTCTCCCACTTGTACAGATGCCCTCTTTGGTCAGCTTTCCTTGCAGTCTTTACCTTTCCACTGCTGTTAATTCTTCAATATACACTCTTCCCTCTGCCGTGGGGCAGGGAAAGCTTCTCCTTAGGAGCAACGTGGCAGGGGATGGCTTTGTAACTTCAGCTCAAGATCTGACTCTCTGAAGCTGCAAAATCAGGACCAGAAGTCCCAGCCAAAATTTCCAAAACAATTTCTCGGGGGGGGGGGGGGGAATCTATGACCCAGTCTCTGTCCTACAAAGTGTCTCAGCACTTCCTGTATTTCCTGCATCCCTGCAGAAATGGGGCGCGCTAGTGTGGTTGAGTGACAAGGAAATGCATATTGCAGCAATTGAAGTAAATGGAGGACAAATGGTCAGAACAATAGTTTGAATAACTACTTCCTCAAAGTACATACCTGCCAGGGAAACCAATTTCTCTTACAATAGGAGTACAAGGGAAAGCTTCTCCCCCACTGTTTTAAAACTTCCAAGTCTTGTCCAGTAGTACCGATTACCCATCTTTTTGCAACGAATTAGTGCAGGAGCATTTGTACCAGTCACTCAGTGCACAAGAAAGAATTGCCCAGCCACTTCAGCCAAGCCTGCTTGCTTTGTAAAGAGGTGCTGTTTACTAAGGGCTTGGCTACACTTGCAAGTTAGAGCACATTAAAGCAGCCCCAGGCACCCTAACTCATGATGCGTCCACACTGGCAAGGCACGTAGCGCACCCAGACTCCGTGGCTGGAGCGCTCCTGGTAATCCACCTCCCCGAGAAGCATAACGCTTGCTGCGCCCCGGCTGGAGTGCCGCAGCGCCAGTGTTGACGCCCTGATCAGCCTCCAGAAGTGTCCCACAATGCCTGTTCTAGCCACTCTGGTCATCACTTTGAACTCTACTGCCCTGCCCTCAGGTGACCAACCGTCAGACCCTGCCCTTTAAATTCTCTGGGAATTTTGAAAATCCCCTTCCTGTTTGCACAGCAAGGTGTGGAGTGCTCTCAACGAATCTTTCCAGGTGACCATGCCTCCACGCGCCAGGCGATCCCCAGTATGGAGCAATGGCGAGGTGCTGGACTTCAGTGTTTCGGGGGAGCAAGCTGTCCAGTCCCAGCTGCGCTCCAGCCGTAGGAATTATGATACACCTCTACCCTGATATAACGCGACCCAATATAACACGAATTCGGATACAACGCGGTAAAGCAGTGGTCCGGGGGAGCGGGGCTGCGCACTCCGGCGGCTTAAAGCAAGTTCGATATAACGCGGTTTCACCTATAACATAGTAAGATTTTTTGGCTCCCGAGGACAGCGTTATATCGAGGTAGAGGTGTACCTTCGGGCAGAAATCAAGGGACATGATGGAAAGGGGACATGACCGGGACGCACTGCAGTGCAGGGTTAAAGTGAAGGAGCTGCAGAATGCGTACTGCAAAGCGCGCAAGGCAAACTACCGCTCCGGTTCTGCCCCCGCGACCTGCCGTTTCTACAAAGAGCTGGACGCGATACTTGGGGGCGACCCCACCTCCACTTTGACACTGCAGAGCCCAGTTCAACAAGGCAAGAGGAGGAGGAAAGCGGGAACGAGGGTGCTGAGGAGGAGGGAGACAGCCCAGCATCCCTAGATGCATGCAGCCAGGAGCTGTTCTCAAGCCAGGAGGAAGGTAGCCAGTCGCAGTGGACAGTGCTTGGGGAAGGACAAATGCCAAAGGTGGTGCCCTGTAAGCGGCTTTTATTTTGGGAAGGAAGTTGTTTGGTGCAGGCTCTTGGAGCGAGGAGGGTTAGGGCTGCATGCATGCCTAGATGCGGAATAGGGCGTTTATGGGGCTCTCTCACATCATGGTAATCGGCCTCAGTAATCTCTTCAGAGGTCTCATGCAGAAGTGAGATATAACTGAGTTTACAATTTCCAAAGGCAAACTGGGATTTAGGATTGCCTCTCCGCCACATCGTTTCCACCCAGGCACTAGAGGCAGCAGTGTGGTGCTCATTTCTCCAATCTGAGCTACAGAGGTTTGTTTTTATGTATGATGAACCCAGATTCACTATAAAAAAAATTTCCCCCCAAAATCCACACCCCGGAACACCAACATCCCATAGAGCAAAAGCAGATCTAGGTAGTTATAGCTGAGCTCCTCACAACCACCAATGGATTTTAACCTCACACTGCCGTGAAGGTAGATAAGTATTATCCTCATTTTACAGATGGTGAATTGAGGCACATGGTAGATTAAGTGATTTGCCAAGGTCACACCAGAAGCCTGTGGCAGAGTAAGAAACTGACCCAAGTCTCCTGATGCCTAGTTCAGTGCCTTATCCAATAAGCTATCCTTCTACCCTGCATGAGACTAATTACTGAGATCTTTGCACTTCCAAAGGAGATTTCCCCTCCAACATCTGGGTCAGCAATCACCGTGTCACTACATCCCCCACAGATGAGAAGTTCAGGTTTATGAAAGAGTTATGCTCCCGCTGGGGATTTTAAAGGCTCAGGGAGCAAAAGGCAAGATCTCGGTCCTAACAGGATCCCATCAAGACTTAGTCTAGACCACCAGTTTCTCCAGAGGTTCTTACATCCTTTTGAAACTCCCGCCCTCTGTCTGCACTATTGAGACAACCCGTGCGGATACCTCTACCATTAACAGTCAAGCATATTGCCCTTATTACTAATGTTTTAGAGATTAAATCTGTAAATACATTTTATAGGAAAACAGGAAAAATGACTACGTGCTTTTTAACCCACTTAAAGAAACACCTTAATTTGGAGCCAACTTTACATTAGTATTGATTCTTTGTGTGGACAGACTGGAGCCTTCTGCAATCTGCATTTGTTATAAGCACCTCTATCAGGAATTAGGGCCCCATTGTCCTAGGCAAGGTACAAATTTACCCAGAAGGCTCACAGTCTAAGACAAAAGATTTGACTTGGGAACAGACAGGAGGGAGGAAGAAGGGATGTTAGGTTAGTTGTAACAATGATCTTAGTACTCACGAGTGATCACTAGTCTAGTGTCATCACATGGTAGTGATAAATAGGTTTCACAAAGATAGACTAAGGATGGATTTAAAAGACATAAGGCAGTGACTGCAAATTTAGATGAGGATTTCTTCTCACGAGTAATGGGAAAAGCAGACATGCAGGTTTATTACTAACCCATTAACACTAGCATGTAATTAATGCAGAGGAGGAGCCAGTGCTCATACATCATAAGAATGTCATTAAACCTGCATCATGTGCAAAGGAGACAAACCCCCATGATTTAATCAAGATGGATGGTTAAAAGGAACTGGGAGGTTTTGGAACACAGAAGTGGTCAATTTGTCTGACTTCATCAAGACGACCACCTGGAAGTAAAAAAGGGGGGCAAAAGCCAAACCCTGATTGCAGGAGCTACACATGCATTCAAAGTCAAATTTACACACATGTAACATGCATTACTTAAGACTGAAAAGCAAGATTTTTTTTAATGGAAAGAGAGGCTACCTTAAAAAGGATGTTGGCAGGTCAGCTTTGACCCAGAAATTAAACAAGCACAAATGGTTTGTTTGTATTTCTTTAAAAAGTTTTAAAAACTAAAATCACAAATTTCCATTGATTTTTAGAAATTCAATGGAAACGGGCAGGGTTTAATGTTTTTTAAGTGACCAGCAAAAGGGGAAAATGTGTTTGATTGTAAAGAAGAAACAATGCACAAAAAAGGCCTGAATTGATTTGTGTTTTAATAATGGGTTTTGTATTTTTGCTTTTTTTTTTTTTTTTTTTTTTTAAAACATGAGAGATTAGAGCTTTTGCTGAACAAATTCACTGACTCACTAAAGAATTAACCAGATTTTGACATCAACCAGAGCTATTGAAAGGAAACTGTTTCCCATAACTTCCAGTTCATTAACTTGGTGATGTCTCATCCCTCTTCTCTGGAATGGTTGTTGATTCCCTCCATTCTTCACTTATCCACCCTTGACATTTTTCACCCCCTTCCATCTGAAGGTCCGCCCTGCCAGCTTCCCCCTCCCCCCATGCTCACCCCCAACATCTGCTTCCTCCACTCCTGTTCTTGCATTGTGGTGTGTTCCTGGCAAAACCGCTATGACCAGGCTAATTGCATGCACTACAAATTCATTCTCTCCTGTTCTACCATCTTCCTACATGAACCACTCTGCTACTCCATCTTAAATGAATCCCATGCCTCCAATCCCAACTGCCTTTTCACCATTTTTGGGTATGTCTACACTGCAAACTAGAGGTGTATTCTTAACTCAGGTTAGCTAACTTAGGATAAAATAGCAGTGAAAACACAGCTACACAGCATGTGTTAGCATCTGGAGTTAAAGTCTATAGGGCAAGATGAACTTGCACTGCTAACCCGAGCTAAAAGACAGGTTACTGTGTCTTCATTATTATTTAAACCCAAATTAGTGAACCTGAATTAAGAATACACTTTTTTCCCCAGCAGTGTAGCCCTCAATCCTCAAACCTTCCTCTCCTCCTGCATCTCGGCTTCTCTCTTGACACGGGATCTTATCAATTTCTTCCCAGGAAAAAACAAAAACCTGACATGACCTTCCCTCTCCCATCTGCTTGCCCTTTCTTTACCTTCCCCTCCCACCTCACAACTCTCGCCTCCTTCTCCCTGACCACAGACAGAAGTTTTTTTATCTTCTTTCCTTCTCCAGCCCCTCCACTTGCCTCACTGACTCCATCCCACATGCCTCACACCCAGTCTCATACCCTCCCTTACTCTTCTCTGGCTCTTTCCTCCCACTAAAACGCCCACCCTTCTCCCTCCATTACCATACCATTGCCTCTCCCCCTTTTATCTCTAATCTTATTGAATACATGATCTACAATCCCTGGCTGGAATTCCTCTCTGCCAATTCCATCCTAGACCAGGAGCAGCACTTCAGGGGAGGGGGGAGCCTTGCAGGGCCTATAGCCACCCCAAAATTTGCCTTAGCCCTCTCTCCCCACCCCACCAGCTGCCGTTCTCCGGCCACCTAGCTCTGAAGGCAGAGCAGAGGCTGCTGGCCGGGCATCCAGCTCCAGCAGCATTGGAGAATTAAGGCCAAGCACGGGGCCTAAGACTAGCCCCCCAGCCTGTGTCCCCACTAGCTGGGAAACGATGCCCAGGGTAGGTGAAGGGCTGGAGCTCTCCATAGTGGTCTAGACTGACTCACTCCGACCTGGGCTCCTGGACCCTGCCCCCCCCCCCCCCCAATCACTGCTATCCAAGGATTCTGCTGGCCCTGGAGCCAGGTCCCCACACCCAGGCAGCTCCTGCCAGCTGCAAGCAGCAAGTGCCCCACACTGCCCAGCTCCAGTTTCAGACCTGGCTGGAGGTCGGGCCTCACGGTGGGGGGGGGGGGGGGCACAGCTCCCCAATTTTCTGTCTGGCCCACCTCTAATAGCTTGAGAACTTTCAAAATTAGTTAACACCTATTTAAAGCAAATCCTGATAGATTTGGGTGAATAGCTCTTTCTAGAAGATTCATACACCCTTTGGGGTTGAAAAGACTCTAGTTCTCTCATCCTCCAGCAAGGACAGGGACCAACAAGACTTGATATTCCTAATTGTAAAGTTACAGAAAGCAAATGAAACTTTACAACATTTGGGCTGCTCTTATACATCATAAAAGCAGCACAAAGGGAACAATAGCTTTAAATAAACAAAGCTTTCCCAGCAATATTTGCAAGCCAAACATTCAAAGTGCCTGAAAACACTGGAACAATGACAGACAGGCTACCCAAAAAAATACAACTAGTTTTCATTGTTTAAGTGCAAGAAGTGAATAACCTCAATGGTGAAAACCGAACTGGATTTCTAGAGTGCTTCCATTTTCCTGAGTTTGAGGTGTTCTTGTTAATACAGGAAACGAGATTTGTTTAGCAGCATCTAGGATTTGTGACTTAACTGGGTCTCCAACCGTGAGCACTGTGAAAATAGAGCCTCCTGCAATCAGTATGGCTGCACAGGCCCCTCTGCATGCCTCGGATAAGGAATCATCAGCATTTTACAAACGGTGTTTAACTCACAAGGAAAGAAACTTCTTCTCCCATTTCAGACCAAGCAAAAATTCAGAATGAAGCATCGCTAAAATCCACCTCCACCCTCCCAGGCCTTTAATCTGCCCAGAAGGGCCCTGGCGAGGGCTTTACAGAGATTCGAACTCAAAGCACCAAATGTTTAGCACAATCCTCAAACCCCAAAGGCAATAGGGGCCAATGCAGGGTGGGGACTCAGCTGAGAAAAGGAGACTCAGCAACAAAACGAACCATCTGCGAAGCAAGGAGCGAGACCCAGGAGCAAAGGAGCCATGGGCAGCCCCAGGGTACTGGGGTCCCAACACCTCAGAGAGAGACAGACACAGCTTCATGTACCATCACCAGCAGGATCATGCCAGGCAGACACACCCAGCGGGATGAAAAGTGAAGCTCCTGAACTTCCTCCTGCCCCGGCCTCACTGCCCCTGGCCCCTTCCTGTACCCACCCCCACCCGCCTCACTGCCCCTACTCCCTTCCTCTACCCTCCCCCCTGCCCGCCACACTGCCCCCGGCCCCTTCCTGTACCCTCCCCGCGCCCACCTCACTGCCCCTGACCCCTTCCTGTACCCTCCCCCCGCCCGCCTCACTGCCCCTACTCCCTTCCTCTACCCTCCCCCCTGCCCACCGCACTGCCCCTGGCCCCTTCCTGTACCCTCCCCCCACCCGCCTCACTGCCCCTACTCCCCCTCCTCTACCCTCCCCCCTGCCCGCCGCACTGCCCCTACACCCCCTTCCTCTACCCTCCCCCCACCCACCTCACTGCCCCTACCCCGCCTTCCTGTAACCTCCCCCCCGCCCCACTGCCCCTACCCCGCCTTCCTGTAACCTCCCCCCCGCCCAACTGCCCCACCCCCTTCCTGTACCCTCCCCCCACCCGCCTCACTGCCCCACCCCCTTCCTGTACCCTCCCCCCACCCGCCTCACTGCCCCTACTCCCCCTCCTCTACCCTCCCCCCGCCCGCCTCACTGCCCCTACCCGACTCACCGCTCCTCTACCCTCCCCCCACCCGCCTCACTGCCCCTACTCCCTTCCTCTACCCTCCCCCCTGCCCGCCTCACTGCCCCTGGCCCCTTCCTGTACCCTCCCCCCACCCACCTCACTGCCCCTACCCCCCCTTCCTCTACCCTCCCCCCACCCGCCTCACTGCCCCTACTCCCTTCCTCTACCCTCCCCCCTGCCCGCCGCACTGCCCCTGGCCCCTTCCTGTACCCTCCCCCCTGCCCGCCTCACTGCCCCTACTCCCCCTCCTCTACCCTCCCCCCTGCCCGCCACACTGCCCCTACACCCCCTCCTCTACCCTCCCCCCTGCCCGCCACACTGCCCCTACACCCCCTTCCTCTACCCTCCCCCCTGCCCACCTCACTGCCTCTACCCCCACTTCCTGTACCCTCCCCCCGCCCACCTCACTGCCCCTACCCCCCCTTCCTGTACCCTCCCCCCCGCCCACCTCACTGCCCCTACCCCCCTTCCTCTACCCTCCCCCCGCCCACCTCACTGCCCCTACCCCCTTCCTCTACCCTCCCCCGCCGCACTGCCCCTACCCCCTTCCTCTACCCTCCCCCCACCTCACTGCCCCTACCCCCCTTCCTCTACCCTCCCCCCACCCACCTCACTGCCCCCACCCCCCCTTCCTCTACCCTCCCCCCACCCACCTCACTGCCCCTACCCCCCCTTCCTCCACCCCCCCCCACCCACCTCACTGCCTCCACCCCCCCTTCCTCTACCCTCCCCCCACCCACCTCACTGCCCCCACCCCCCCCTTCCTCTACCCTCCCCCCACCCACCTCACTGCCCCCACCCCCCTTCCTCTACCCTCCCCCCGCCCGCCGCACTGCCCCTACCCCCCCTTCCTCTACCCTCCCCTCCCCCCGCCTGCTTGCCTCACTGCCCCTACCGTTCCCCTCGCCCGCCTCACTGCCCCGCGCCCCCTCGGTCTGACCGCCCCCCCCGCCCCGGCGCGGCACTCACAGGAGCTGACGCTGAGGAGCAGTAAGTGGAGCCGGCCCCGGGCCCAGCCATCGCCGCGCACCCAGCTACCCACAGAGCTCTGCGCGATGCCGCCCGCCGCTGCCTGACTGAGCCCCACCCGGCCCCGCTCATCGCCCGCAGGTGAGGCCCCACCCTTTCCCCAGGTGAGGCCCCGCCCTCTGTGCCCCCATTGGCTCCCGGCCCACGCCCACCGCCCCGTGCACCCCGCCCCCAAGTGCTGATTGGATGCCGCTACGGTGTCGTCAACCAATAATATAGTCAACCCTGTGCCCTGACTGTCTCACACCTACAGCTCCGCCCTAATTGGCTACCGGTGGGGGCCCTTAACCTCGCCCCCGTGAACTTAGTCCCCGCCCCAAGGCCCTCCCCTCCCCCCCGCCAGGACTCTCTGGTTGCCATGGTGACGGAGGCCACATTCTGCTCGATTGGCCCAAAGAACGCGACCCCCGCTCGGCGCTGATGGGGGCGGGGCTGCACCCAGGGACTGAGGCTCCCCCAAATCAGAGAGGCTGCTGGGAGAAACCTGCCCCCCCAGCCCAGCTCACCCCCCACCCGTGTCCTGCACCCAGCCTCCTCCCCACGGCCTAGCTCACCCCCTTCCTGCACCTCCCTGTGGCCCAAGGTCCCCCCCACCCGACCCCCCAGTCCCTGCACCCAGGCTGAGCCCCACACACACCTTCCCTGTGGCCATGAACCCGTCTGGCCAGGTCATGTCTCCCTCCTGCATCACCCAAGCCAGCCAGCCTTCCTCCCAAACCCTGTGGCCTGGCCCAGCTCAGTCCCCACCCCATGGTACCCCCTTCTAGGATGACCAGATACCAAGTGTGAAAAATCGTGTCAGGGGGTAGGGGGTAATAGGTCCCTATATAAGAAAAAGCCCCCCAAATCAGGACTGTCCCTATAAAATCGGGACATCTGGTCACCCTACCCCCTTCCCAAGCCCAGCCCCACGCCCTGCCCCTTGTGGCCCAGCACCCCACCCTGCCGCCTGGTCTTAGTATGACAGGGCGGCCTGAGGCTGGGTGCTGGGGAAAGGCTCCCCCCCTCAGGCTCTGGCCCTGTCTCTATTCAGGGCCACATGAGCGGGTCTGAGCCAGGCAGTGCAAACTGAAGTTCCAGGTGGCAGCAACAGTTTCACCAGGAGAGCAGGAGAAACAGCATTTCCCTCCCCCAGGGGAATCCTGATTTTTGGGAAATGTTATCCGCAGAACAGAAAGTCCAAACACATTCCATTCGGTGACCTCGAAACATTTTGATCCTGCTGAACCATCATCATGTAACGTAACATATGAAGTACGTCATATGCACAGATGCTATATAGACCATTGCAATCAGGTCACAGATTTATGGGCAGACTTTATAGGCATGGAGGAATAAATTGGCAGGTTAAGAACATAAGAACAGCCATACTGGGTCAGACCAAAGGTCCATCAAGCCCAGTATCCTGTCTTCCGACAGTGGCCAATGGCAGGTGCCCCAAAGGCAATGAACAGACAGGTTATCATCAAGTGATCCATGCCCTGTCACCCAATCCCAGCTTCTGGCAAACAGAGGCTAGGGACACCATTCCTGCCCATCCTGGCTAGTAGCCATTGATGGACCTATCTTCCATGAATCTATCTAGCTCCCTTTTGAACCCTGTTATAGTATTGGCCTTCACAACACCCTCTGGCAAGGAGTTCCAGAGGTTGACACTGCGTTGCGTGAAAAAATACTTTCTTGTGTTTGTTTGCTACCTACTAATTTCATTTGGTGCCCCCTTGTTCTTGTATTATGAGAAGGAGTAAATAACACTTCCTTATTTACTTTCTCTATACCACTCATGATTTTATAGACCTCTATCATATCCCCCCTTAGTCGCCTCTTTTCCAAGCTAAAAAGTCCCATTCTTATTAATCTCTCCTCATTCAGGTCTATACCCCTAATCATTCTTGTTGCCCTTTTCTGAACCTTTTCCAATTGCAATATAACTTTTTTGAGATGGGTCAACCACATCTGCATGCAGTATTCAACCTGTGGGTGAACCAGGGATTTATATAGAGGCAATATGATATTTTCTGTCTTATTATCTATCCCTTTCTTGATGATTCCCAACATTCTGTTTGCTTTTTTGACTGCCACTGCACATTGAGTGGATGATTTCAGAGAACTATCCACAATGACGCCAAGATCTCGTTCTTGAGTGGTAACAGCTAATTTAGACCCCACCATTGTATATGTATAGTTAGGACTATGTTTTCCAATGTGCATTACTTTGCATTTATCAACATTAAATTTCATCTGCCATTTTGTTGCCCAGTCACCCAGTTTTGTGAGATCCTTTTGTAGCTCTTTGCAGTCTGCCTGGGACTTAACTATCTTGAGTAGTTTTGTATCATCTGCAAATTTTGCCACCTCACTGTTTACCCCTTTTTCCCCGATCGTTTATGAATATGTTAAATAGGACTGGGCCCATTGGTTTCCATTAGCCAGCTCCAGTCAGCCTGATTCAGAGAAAGGTGGAGGGAGTCAGCGGTTGCAAAAAATCAGACACTGTTTTTCTTCTCTGTTACTCTGTGTGTCCCTACAAGGTGTGTTGATTGCTACAATATTACTTGTGGTGAGGGGGACAATGGGGCTCACCTCCCGGGTACTGTGGACATTGTTATCACTGGTGGACGAGGGCCCTTCGTTTTCAGTTTTTATTTATTTTTTCCTGGGAATTGATCAGTGTTTATTACCACAACAATAACAAAAAAAACTTCTAATAATTTTTATGGGTAAATATCGGAGTTTATTTTGGTGGTCTGAAAGATGGGGGGGGAGTATTCAGTAAATTAATGCTTTCAATTCCATTAATCGATGTGGTTTGCTGCAGAACTAAAGCACAAGGCCACCTCTGAGTTTAAGAAAATAATATATCTCTGATCCCCAAATAAAAGTTATCATTTGAATAAAGAGTTTACTGTTGTAGACTTAGAACTATTAGCCTATAAATATTTACAGTAAAATCTTTTTTATCCGGCATGTTGGGAGTATGGGGGATGCCAGTAAGTGAAAAATTCCGGTTAACTAAAAGGGACGGAGTTTGGGTGCGGGAGGGGAGTGCAGGGCTGGGGGTTAGGGCACGGGAGGAGGTGCAGGATGCAGACTCTGGGAGGGAGTTTGGGTGTGGGAGGGAGCTAGGGGCGTGGGAGGGATTTTGGGGTGCCGGATCTGGGGGGGCGATCAGCTTGGGCGGCTTCCTGCAAGCAGTGACCTGTCCTTGCTGCTCCTAGGTGGACATGCTGCAAGCGGGTCTGCACGCTGCCCCTGCCCCAGCTTGAGCGCTGGCTCCGCAGCTCCCATTGGCCACGGTTCCCGGCCAATGGGAGTTGCAGGAGCGGCACCTGTGGGCAGAGGCAGCGTGCAGAGCCGCCTAGTCATGCCTCTGCCTAGGAGCAGCAGGGACAGATGGCCGTTTCCAGGGAGCCACACGGAGCCAAGTAGGGAGCCTACCAGCCCTGCATCAACCAGAGCATAAACCGGACTTTCTATGAAAATTTGAAATGCCGGTTTAAAGGGCTTTCCAGTTGGTACAGGGCCAGATAGCACCGTTTTTACTGTACATTTAATAATTGGGCCACACAATTTGCAGCACATACACTCAAATTCATCCTTTTCTCCTGTTTTTCTTTTTTTTTAAACTTTCAAATACTTCCTTGTGTTCTGAAACGTATTCTCATACAGATTTTCATTTTCTTCCCATTTTAGTGTGTCAAATCTTTAAACCATTATCTGCTAACAGCTTGAAATGTGTACGTGGTGGGCATGAGATTCATCAGTACGTTCAGATGCGCACGCACTTCAGAGCTTGCGTGCGTGCATGCGTGCCTGTTTGTTTATTGTGTGTATCTTCTAACCCAGTAAAAAGAACAGGAGTACTTGTGGCACCTTAGAGACTAACAAATTTACTAGAGCATAAGCTTTCGTGGGCTACAACCCACTTCTTCGGATGCATATGCATATGCATCCGAAGAAGTGGGTTGTAGCCCACGAAAGCTTATGCTCTAATAAATTTGTTAGTCTCTAAGGTGCCACAAGTACTCCTGTTCTTTTTGCGGATACAGACTAACACGGCTGCTACTCTGAATTCTAGCCCAGTGGTTCTCAAACTTTTGTACTGGTGATACCTTTCACATAGCAACCCTCTGAGTGCGACCCCCCCATATAAATTATATATTTAACACCATTATAAATGCTGGCGGCAAAGCGGGGTTTGGGGTGGAGGCTGGCAGCTCGCGACCCCCCATGTAATAACCTTGTGACCCCCTGACAGGTCCTGATCCCCAGTTTGAGAACCACTGTCCTCTCTCTGTGCTGTCAGACTCTGATTTGCAGGCAAGCGCCTGCTTTTGACGGGGCCTGACTTTTGCTCATAGCGTAACTTTTGCTGATTTTGGTTCAGGCCTCAGGTCTTGCACTAGGCCCGTGCTTCAGGCTCTCTTTCTACTACGGTAGTTACAATCACAGCAGAAAGTGCAAGTTTCAAAACTCCCCTCCCTTATTCCCATCAAATGTTGTACTAAGACATGGCGCTGATTGTGATGATTAGCTTTGGAGTTCCTCGCTCCAGTCCCTGCCACGGCGAGTACAGCCTGCCAGGGGCCGGGCGCAGGGAAAAGGAAGAGGCCAGTACGATTTTTGGCTGTATGAAACAATAATATTTTGGTCCCTATTTCTGCACAGAAACTTGGCACGGTTTTCCACAGGCAGTGGTGATTTTAGCTGCTAGCTTGCTCACGAAGGCGCAGAGCACAGCTGCTGCTGGTGTCCCAAAACTGCCAGGGTTTATGTGTCACTAGCCTGGTTGGTGCAATGGTGCCAGCTGAATTCATGGTCAAGTGGCATGGGAAAGTGTTCTACTGCAGAGGAAGAAATAAGGCTGCTACCCTAGAAACCTGTGGGAGAGGATCACAGAGTACCTCCGTGAAAGTTTCATTGAGATCTCTCAAGAGGCTACATAGGACATCCCTGTGTACATAAACAACCCCTCCCCTGCCTCCCCTAACCCAGCAGAAGGAAACGCTGATGCCAACTCTCTCTGTGTGTTGTACCTCTTCCTCTTCTCATACAAGTAAAATGATGAAAAGTTGATACCTGTGTCTTGAAACATTTCCAGGGAAAATGCATGCACGCACTTACGCAAGGTTCTTCCCCTTCAGCAGGGTCGTCCATGCTTGCCTGGTGGGACTGGCTAGACTGTGGCAGCATCTCAAACAGGTGCTGGCTCACAGCAAAGCTGCCCTGCCACTGGGTCTCCCCCTCTTCCTCCCACAGCGGGGGTCTGGCTCAGGCTCCTCTGAGGTATTTACGGTGGTTGCATATAGAGCAGGCAGCTCAGTGTAAAAGCTGCAGGTCTGTGGCTCAGCACCAGGTCAATTGTTGGCCTCCCTGGGCGCGGGGTCTGCCCACTGCAGTTCCTTTGCTTCCATCCGGCACCTCTACTGATCCCCGTTGTACCCCTCTGGCTGCATTCCCCCAGGCAATCTTCATAGAGATCCACAGCCTCTTCTCCCCCCAGGCCCAGGAGCTCCAATAGCTCCAGTCTACTCTAGATCAGAGTGCATTTGGAGCATGTAGCCAGCATACTTGATTGGGCAATTGCACGCAACAAAGGCGAGCTGCTAGGTGTGCTCGCCCAGCTGCGCAATCAGGAAAAGGCATTTCAAAAATATGTGGGGGGTTTTAAAAGGACGGGGGGAGGGGAAGTTGTTTCCAGTCTCTGGAGGCTGGGTCACGGAGTTCACAATTGTGACCAGAGCAGCCACTGTTTGGTATTGTGGGACAGCTGCTGGAGGACTGTAAGGGTCAGCTCTCCTACTGCTATAGGTCGACCACAGTGCAATACCAGTAGGGAAGGTGGTTTTCCAGTATTGCCTTATTGGGGCACTTCATGGAAGCAGGAGACAGTTTGAGCCTAGACACACACAGCTAGGGTTGGTGCACGGTGGCTTACATCAACCTCACTTTCTAGTGTAGAAAGGCCACCTCCCTGCAGGATGTAGCTGCATTTACACCAGGGTTTTTGTCAACATCACTATGTTGCTGGGGTAGGAGGCGTCACACCCCTGCCACTATAACTTTACTGTGTAGACTAGGCCTTAGTTCTGTTTAAGTGCACTTAACTTAAACCTGACTTAAGCTAAAGCAAAATAAGTGGCTCTTAAACTGAAATAGAAGCGTCCAGAGAGGTCTGCAGCAATTTAACTGACTGTTTCAGACAACGCCTTAAGTTAAACCAGTGCAGTTTTCCTGTGTAGACAAGAGCTTAGATCATAGCTTAAAAAGAACCAACTTCCATGTGCTCCGGAGTTCCCTGTTCCCCACTGCTCTCTGGAGCAGAGCCTCCGAGGTGCTGGGATCAGCTGCAAGATGCCACCCGTTCGTTGTGTTCCACTTCCCGCTGGCAGAGGGGAGACACGTTTGCCAGGATGTGACAACACCCGTGGATTATTCAGAACAACTCCAGGGGTTGCTTGTCATGCTCTAGACCAGGGGTCTCAAACACGCGGCCCACGTGGTTATTTTCTGCAGCCCGCGAGCCCCTCGCAGCCCCCCAGCCCTCCCCCAGTGTTTACCTAGAGCGGCTCCGGCCGGCCGTGCACCGGGGGCAGGGCAGGCTCCCTGCCTGCCTGCCCTGCACCGCTCCAGGAAGAGGCTGGAACGTGGGGAAGTGGGGGCGGAGGGGCTGTGTGTTGCTGTTGCTTCAGGCAGCGCCCCCAGCAGCTCACATTGGCCGGGAACGGGGAACCGTGGCCAATGGGAGCTGCTGGGGGCAGTGTCTGAAGCAACAGAAACAGCCCCTCCACCCCCCTTCCAGCCTCTTCCCAGAGCAGCATGGGGGCGGGGTGGGGCGGGGCGGGGCGGGGCAGGGAGCCTGCCCTGCCCCTGGTATGCGCCGGGCCAGATCCTGCCTCCTGAACCCCCTGCCCTGAGCCCCCTGCCTCACCCCGCACCCCTCCTGCAGCCCAACCCACTGCCCTGAGCCCCCTGCTGCACCCCGCACTCCTCTTGCACCCCAACCCACTGCTGCCCCCTGCTGTACCTCACACCTCCTGCACCCCACACCCCAACTCCCTGCCCTGAGCCCCCACCTCCACCCCCTGGGGGCAGGGAGGGGGCAGAGTTGGGGTGGGGATTTCAGGGAAGGGGTTGGAATGGGGGCAGGGAAGAGGCGGGGCAGGGGCAGGGCCTCATGGAAGAGGTGGAGTGGGGGCGGGGCCAAGTGCAGCAGGGGGGAGGTGTCAGTAATGCAGCCCTCGGGCCAATGTACTAGTCCTCATGTGGCCCTCATGGTCATTTGAGTTTGAGACCCCTGCTCTAGACGAGGGATTTTCAATGGGTGGATCACGACTGTCCCAGGAGATCAGGAAAGGCCAGCAGTGGGGTCATGAGGCGTTGAAAATATTACAGTCTAAACCAAAGAAAAGTCTGGCTCCCCCCATCCCCTGACCCTTCAAGATGAGGTATTCTCCACCCTCCCACACATCAATTCTATATTCTAAGTGTAGGTCTGTGCTTAAAACCCTGCGGCAGCACTTCAATGTAAATACTCACTATAACTATAGTGCTGGGAGAGGTTCTCTCAACACTGGAGATAATCCACCTCCCCGAGAGGTGGTAGCTCGGTCAACAGAAGAATTCTTCCATCCGTCTAGCTCTGTCTGCACTAGGGGTTAGGTTGGCATAGCTACATCTCGGGGGGAGGGGGGAGAGGAGGGGATTTTTCACACACCACACACCTCCCCCCCAAAAGACCAAGAGATCTAGTTTTGCCAATGCAAGTTCTGCATGCAGACCAGCCCTAAGCATGGTCAGAAATGAGACATTTTTTATTGTTATTGGGGAGGTTGTGCAATTTTTTTAATGTGAATAAGGGCTCACCCATGTGAAGAGGCTGAGAAACACAAATCCGTACAAAGACTTTAATATAATCTAAAACCTGGCTGACCCTGAGCAATTTCCACTGTTGTCTTGTTGCCATCATACAATCGTAGATTAGGGTTGGAAGAGACCTCAGGAGGACATCTAGTCCAACCCCCTGCTCAAAGCAGGACCAACACCAACTAAATCATCCCAGCCAAGGCTTTGTCAAGCTGGGCCTTAAAAACCTCTAAGGATGGAGATTCCACCACCTTCCTAAGTAACCCATTCTAGTGCTTCACCACCCTCCTAGTGAAATAGTGTTTCCTAATATCCAACCTAGACCCTGCCCCCCCCCCCAGCAACTTGAGACCATTGCTCCTTGCTCTGTCATCTGCCACCACTAAGACCAGCCAAGCTCCATCCTCTTTGGAACCCTCCTTCAGGTAGTTGAAGGCTGCTATCAAATTCCCCCTCACTCTTCTCTTCTGCAGACTAAATAACCCCAGTTCCCCCAGCCTCTCCTCATAAGTCATGTGCCCCACCCCCCTAATCATTTTCATTGCCCTCCACTGGACTCTCTCCAATTTGTCCACATCCCTTGGGGGGGGGGGGAGGAGGAGAGGGGGAGAAGAAGACGACAGATGGACCAAAACTGGACGCAATACTCCAGGTGTGGCCTTACCCGTGCCAAATAGAGGGGAATAATCACTTCCCTCGATCTGCTGACAATGCTTCTATTAATGCAGCCCAATATGCCGTCGGCCTTCTTGGCAACAAGGGCACACTGCTGACTCATATCCAGCTTCTCGTCCACTGTAATCCCCAGGTCCTTTTCTGCAGAACTGCTGCTTAGCCAGTCAGTCCCCAGCCTGTAGCAGTGCATGGGATTCTTCCATCCTTCACATACGTCCCATCCCTTATCAGAGCCATGTACTACATCGGAGGAAATGCTAGAGAGCTCTCTTTTCCAGGAGTGGCTGCAGAGAAAATCCCCCGTGCAGAGGTGGCTGAGGGGCACCCAGTATGTTATAGAAATAGCAGGCTACAGGTGGAAGTGGCAGATTCAGCTGAAGAATTGATGGTCATTTTCCTACCCCACCTCAATCTACCTCCTTAAGAGCGGAGGACTTACCCCATAGGAAGCGTATGGGTGGGGGTCCCAGATTCCCAGGGGAGCTGGGGGAGATGGAGTGAATGTGGGGGTGCAGATATCTCCCCCCCAATAAAGTGCCTGAATCCCCCAGCTGCTATCGGGGGCAGGAGGAGTGACTACATTTGGAGCAGGTGAGACACTGGGCTGGAAGGTGAGGCAGAAAGCAGAGTGGCAGCTTCTCAGACAGGTGCATTAGCCAAGAGCCCACCAGGGCCCAGAGCGTTCCCATCCCAGCACCGGGCATCAGCAGCAATAGGACGACGTTGCAGCAAGGAAGCAAAGGAAGAATCCTCAGGGTAAAGCCAGCTGCTGGGCGTGGAGGGACAGACACCAGCCCTCGCGGAGTCATTTCCACTTCACTTCCCTTCCTTCTCAGACCATTCCTTGTAGCTGCTTTCGTAGTTACGGGCCCTGCAGAGACAGGAAGTGACATATGGATCAGAATGAGAGATGGGAGGACTATCCACAGCTAGATGGACCCGCTGCCTCTGGAGTGGAAGAGACAAACCCAGCCCTGTGACTGCTCATGGGCCAGAAACCCAAGTGGGACCAGAACATCAGAGGCGGAGCTGTGCCCAGAACTTTGAGAAATAACCTGTCCCCAGCACAGGGTCATACGGATGAATTTGAAGGGTCCCTGAGGAACCAAGGTAGCTGTGGGAACATTCCCTATGGGGTTAGAGCATAAGAACATAAGAACGGCCGTACCGGGTCAGACCAAAAGTCCATCTAGCCCAGTATCCGGTCTACCGACAGTGGCCAATGCCAGGTGCCCCAGAGGGAGTGAACCAACAGGCAATGATCAAGTGATCTCTCTCCTGCCATCCATCTCCATCCTCTGACAAATAGAGGCTAGGGACACCATTCCTTACCCATCCTGGCTAATAGCCATTAATGGACTTAACCACCATGAATTTATCCAGTTCTCTTCTAAACACTGTTATAGTCCTAGCCTTCACAACCTCCTCAGGTAAGGAGTTCCACAAGTTGACTGTGCGCTGCGTGAAGAAGAACTTCCTTTTATTTGTTTTAAACCTGCTGCCTATTAACTTCATTTGGTGACCCCTAGTTCTTGTATTATGGGAATAAGTAAATAACTTTTCCTTATCCACTTTCTCCACATCACTCATGATTTTATATACCTCTATCATATCCCCCCTTAGTCTCCTCTTTTCCAAGCTGAAGAGTCCTTGCCTCTTTAATGTCTCCTCATATGGGACCCGTTCCAAACCCCTAATCATTTTAGTTGCCCTTTTCTGAACCTTTTCTAGTGCCAGTATATCTTTTTTGAGATGAGGAGACCACATCTGTACGCAGTATTCGAGATGTGGGCGTACCATCGATTTATATAAGGGCAATAATATATTCTCAGTCTTATTCTCTATCCCCTTTTTAATGATCCCTAACATCCTGTTTGCTTTTTTGACCGCCTCTGCACACTGCGCGGACATCTTCAGAGAACTATCCACGATGACTCCAAGATCTTTTTCCTGACTTGTTGTAGCTAAATTAGCCCCCATCATATTGTATGTATAGTTGGGGTTATTTTTTCCAATGTGCATTACTTTACATTTATCCACATTAAATTTCATTTGCCATTTTGTTGCCCAATCACTTAGTTTTGTGAGATCTTTTTGAAGTTCATCACAGTCTG
This sequence comes from Emys orbicularis, assembly GCF_028017835.1. NCBI lineage: Eukaryota > Metazoa > Chordata > Testudines > Emydidae > Emys > Emys orbicularis. Next base: position 16,306,518 of record NC_088702.1, read on the forward strand.
CTTTGGTCTTAACTATCTTGAGCAGTTTAGTATCATCTGCAAACTTTGCCACCTCACTGTTTACCCCTTTCTCCAGATCATTTATAAATAAGTTGAATAGGATTGGTCCGAGGACTGACCCTTGGGGAACACCACTAGTTACCCCTCTCCATTCTGAGAATTTACCATTAATTCCTACCCTTTGTTCCCGGTCTTTTAACCAGTTCTCAATCCATGAAAGGACCTTCCCTTTTATTCCTTGACAACTTAATTTACGTAAGAGCCTTTGGTGAGGGACCTGTCAAAGGCTTTCTGGAAATCTAAGTACACTATGTCCACTGGACCCCCCCTTGTCCACATGTTTATTGACCCCTTCAAAGAACTCTAATAGATTAGTAAGACACGATTTCCCTTTACAGAAACCATGTTGACTATTGCTCAACAGTTAGCTAGGAATTACTCTGTCCTCTCTCTCAGTAGCTAACCAAGACTTTGTCTCTGTGGCCTTGGTGAGAATCTGGAGTACCACCATCCCCTCCAGTGGGTTTACTCCAGAATACACCAGTATAAGCAAGATCGGTGCTGAGGGATATCTGAGCCCTCACCTTCTCCACCCGACCCACTGATTTCTCTATTAATAACCCTATACGTGAGAGCTTAGGGGGGCGCTCAGAAGGGCTGGAGTCCATAGGACCCAGGGCATTTTAAGCACCTACACCCCTTGCCTCCAAACCCACAGAGCCCATGGTACGTTCACAATCTCCCTGAGGGTCTAGTGCCCCATGGTACAAGAGCCCAAGGTGGAGGGGCAGGCTCACTTGGCGTAGCCAAGGGTTATGGCGATCTTTGTGGCCTGAGCCACTCTCCTGCCCCTCTGGCAGTAGAAGATCAAGTTCTCGTCATCCATCCGTGGCTTGTCCATGCCATATTTCATCTTAAACGTCTCAGGGTCCATCTTCAGGGCTTCCTCGACTTCTGCCACTGGGTGGGGGAAAGAGAGAGAGATGATCGCAATCAGCAGTGTTGGTGTATCACATCTCCACTAGATGGGGATGTGACACTAGCTAATGGAGTTACTCCTTTAGCTCAAGTGGTAAAGGTCTGTATCTTGATGCTGAAGTTGCAGAGTTAAACCCTGATGATGATGATTGTGGGCGACTGCTACACTGCTCCATAAATACAGGCGATGATGCTCTTATGTTTATGCATGCAAGTCCCACGTTCTTTATAAAGGGACACAAGCTACCACTTTTCCCACTCCTGAAATGCAGCACCTTCTGTGGTGGAACACAGCAAATGAGCAAGACACGGAAACTCTGCACGTCCATTTAGAACAGGAAGTGAAGTAGAATCCTGCATCCATTTAAAACCACCAAGGTAGTTTAAGGAAGGAGAGAATTCCCCAAGCTGGAATTCGGCCAGGGTTACACCCTATTAGGAGTGCTAGTAATAATGCAGAATTCAGGCCTGTATTTTTGCCTGAGATAGAATTTTAGATTTGTTTGCTCATTTAATTTTTGATACATTTATATTCTTACTAATATGTGTAAACAAAGGACAGACACTGTGCATGTTGCTTCTGCCTAGCCAGATACGTTTGTTAGTATAATGGGAACAGATAAGAACAGTTGAAGTGTTACTGGGTATAATGAAAGTATAATATAGGAGTGCACATGTTAACACTGCCTCAACCTCTATCTTAAGGGAAGGTCAAACAACCCGTTGGGAAGGGCAGGAGGGGATTGGGGGGAAGGTATAACACACTAAAAGGCAAAAAAAAAAAAAAAAAAGTGCACCTGTTCCTGACTGTACCACAACCTCACTCCTTACCCCTCCCATGGGATACAAAAGAGGTGGGACCAAACCCCCAGACTCATGACCCCCAAAACGGAACATGACCATCAATTGTAAGGGGGGGGGGGGACCCCAAGCGTGCATTGCAGGTATAATGCTGCCTGCTAAAGTGGGGAGAGAACGGAACACTGGGGAACAAGGCTCTGCAGTGTCAAAGTTATTGACATGCTGCCTTAAAACCAACCCCAATAAACATCACATTGCCTGCACTTCGGACTTCTGGTCTTCTGCTTTCTGTCTGTGGGACAAGAACCAGGGGAGGGGGTGAAGGGAAAGCCCTCTACACACCCATCTGCTTGTGCACACGTAGGGTCTTCATTGATCCAGCTTTGGTCTCATGTCACTTCCCCAGCACACTGGAGAGCAGGGAAGAAAGAGCGCCCCCTGCTGAGTTACTAATTCCACTTTCTCCAGGGCTCTAGTGCTATGTATCAGGAACGATGGGCCTGGAGTCCTTGCAGCTGACCTGGGGCTGGCTGGCTCAGCCCTCAGGCAGGCTAATGAGCCCAGCTGGGCTGTGGCAGAGTCGCCTGATTGGCTCTTCCATTGGCTGCAAGGAGACTACGGAGCTGCATTTAAACTCAGCGGCAGGTCGCTGACTCCTCCATGCTTCTGCCCGCAGCTGCGATCACTCCTGTGCCCGCCTTGTTTCCAGTCCTGCTCCAGCCCTGCTCAGTTCCTGACTCCAGCTTTGACCCTTGGCTCTGACCGCTCGGCCTGACCGCTCATGCCCTGGTCTGTGACACTACATGTTGCCCTCTGCAGTGGGGGGGGACGCTCCCTCTAAGTGCAATCGAAGCCCTGGTTGCTGGCACCCACAGCAAACCCTCACCTGGAATATTGACCGAGTTGGCGATATGGCCGTTCGCCACCTCCTCTGGCAACCGCACGTCGATAATCCGAGCATTCCCGCTGTCGACCAGCGCTTTCATGTCCTTGTGGGAAATGATGTTTCCTTTGTGGAAAGCAGAAACCAGCAGTCACTTCTTCCGCTCCCCCAGCAAGCCTTCGCCCCCAGCAACCAGGGGCAAACCCCTCTGCTCCCCCAATCACAGGGACGGAGAGTCGGGGGGTCATCCACAGGCTGCAGCAGATCAGCCCTTGCAGCCCCTCACATGGTCTAGTCTCCTCCCCGTGTGAGATGATTCCTAGCTACACTGAGGCCCTGTACACTGCTCTCAGTGAGAAACTGAACTTTACACCACCAGGGCCAGTGCCGTATAAAAGGGCCTTTGTCATATCTGTCAGAATTCTGATTTACACAATCTCTTGGGCAAAACTGGAATTACATTAAACCCAACCAACTTAAGTTTAAGTATTTTGGGAGTTCAGGGATTGTACGGCACTTCTCTTGGAGGATGGCCTTGACTAACACAATTTCTGGACGATATTAGAAACTTCAGGGGATGTTTTGGGACAATACATGGGAAGTGGATTTCCCAGGAAATACTTGGAGGCTGAAGGAAATGCAAACGACCCACCTCCATCTATCCTTTAGAACAGTGATTCCCAAACTTTAACAACCTGTGAACCCCTTTCACTAAAATGTCAAGTCTTGCGAACCCCCTCCTAAAAATGAATATTTCCAGGAATTTTCTCCTTTACCTGAGTATAAATTATAAAAGCAGTGATCTTGGAAATATAAAATTTGTTTTTATGGCATGCTTATTACACACTATTTATTATTTATCATTACAGCATGTTTATTACATTATGAAAACAGCAACACTCTTTCAAGATCTCACTTTCATAGCTTGTATCACTTTGAATAAGCCTGTTATAAGACAAGGCTCCTATGTTTCATCAAGGAGCATCAGATGTGAAACAGCAGGAAGGTACTGTATTTAAGAAGCCAACTCAAAGAGTTCCTCCTACACAAGCATTCAGGTCTTGAGCAGTCCAGGCAAACAACGCATGTTACAACAAAGCTTAAACTTGTTCTTCATAATAATTTTAAAAACAATACTAGCTGCCTATTTAATTTAAAAAAACAGCAAAAAATATCCACTTCCCTTTCCATTTCTTATAAGGAGTCTTGAAGTTTAAATCTCCTCAGTGTGATAGATATGCTTGCTTTATCTACTTAGGTCTTGGAAGTCCAGGGGCTCCGGGCTACTGGCCCTGTGCTGCTCGGGATCCCCGGGGACAGCTCTGCCTGCCATTAGGGTATTTCCCCCCCCCCCCCGAGAACCCCCTGTAACATTTCGCGAACCCCCAGGGGTTCACAAACCCCAGTTTGGGAACCACTGCTTTAGAAGCTGCACTTGGAGCAGAGATCGTGTTGTCTGGTGGATTATCTGTTCAAAGTCACTTCAAAGAACCCAACTGGATAAAGGAGTGACTCTCAGTGTTCTCTTCTGAACAGAGAGTGGGATGAACTTGACACCGCAGGGAAACCTCTGGGCGGGGCTGGGAAGGGCTGCTCCTACCAAAGCCTACATTGGAGGGGGTGATCTCTGGTAAGCTTATTAGCAGGCGTTTAGGTTTTTTAATAGTTTTTTCATATGTTTTCTCTGCAACACTTTTGCCTCAAAAATTAATAGGCTCATGTAGGAAGAACTGCAGTGCCTAATTAGCACCAGGGCTTGCCAGGGCTGAGCCCCGGCATCTCCGGGCCTGGCAGTTCAGAGCCCCGGCATCTCCGGGCTTGCCTCATGAGTTATGAAAGTAAAAAAAAAAAATTGCTTGAGCCAACTTCCCCTTTGCCAGGTGGGTGTTCGACCTGCCCCCTGCCCTGGCCCCGGCCCACCCCTACACCACCCTCACCCCACCCCCTTCCCCAAAGTCCCCGCCCCCATTCCACCCCCTTCCCCCAAGTCCCCACTCTGCCTTTTCTCCGCCTCCTCCCCGCTCCGCCCCCTCCCTCCCGGAAAGTCCAAAGCACCGCCAAAAAAGCTGTTAGGCAGCAGGAAGCGCTGGGAGGTAGGCAGAGGAGTGGGGACACAGTGCACTCAGGGGAGGAGGAGGCGAGGAGAGCTTGGCTGCCAGTGGGTGCTAACCACCCGCTAGTTTTTCACCATGGATGCTCCAGCCCCAGAGCACCCACGGAGTCAGCGCCTATGAGCCCTGGCATTTCATTACAAATTAAGCACTGAAGAACCATGCGGTAACTTATAATTGTAGCAATTCCACTGTTATTAGTCTCTGAGGGGAAAGCCAGCAGGCCTGCTTGGGCAGACTAACCCAACACAGGGAAGGCAGGGAGCTGCAGCAGCCTGGAGAGACCCCAGCCAGCAAGGAGAGAGACCCATGTCTCCACCCTAGAGAGATGACAACCGGGGGAGCTGCAAGTCAGACCGGGTACCCTTGCTGGGCCAGTGAGGTGCAGGTGCCCTGAACTGACACAAGAATCAGGCCCCTTGTCTTTAGTAGGAGTCACTCATGGGCAAAATCCGGCCCCTATAAGGCAACAGCAGAGCCGGGTTATTCCTTTAACCATTGATTTTCCAGACACAGGATTCATTTGCTCCTGACATGCTGGAGCAGGGTTCAGGCTGTGCAAGACACCGGGGGGGGGGGGGGGTGCACGCCAAATTCTGCTCTCGTTCACACACTGTAAACTCTGACTGCTGCGGGCTGTATTCAAGGGCACAGAGAGAGAGAGAGAGAGAGAAAGAGACCTGGATACAGAGCATGGAAGTGAATTTTCCCCACTGCTGGCCCTGGACCTGTAGACACGGCCGAGTCCAGTACTGAGGCTTATTGGGGGGAGATCTCCCAGCATTGCTCTAGCACCTGCAGCTTTGTCTAGACGAGGGGGAAAGGTTTAAAAAAGGCACGGGGGTAGCTCAGCCGATTTGAAACCCCACCCAGTGTGGATGTAGCTTACCACCTCCACAGTCACATCAGCAGGTCATGCTGTAGTGTAGCCCTTGTCTAGCCAAGGGGCTCTGTCTACACACAAGAGTTGTCCCAGTTTAATGATGTCAGTACAGGAAAGGGAATAAGTCACCCCAGTCTGAGGCACCCTCACACCAGTATAACTGCATCCACAACTGGGATTGTGCCAGAATGACTATCTGTAAAAATAAAAATCACATCCCCACTCCCGCACCGCCTCACAGCAGAGTTATACCAGGACGGATGCTGTGTAGATAGGAAAAAAACCCACTGTTTTCCCTATTGAGTTTAACCCCAACTGAAAACCCCATTTGGCACCAATGTAGACAGTCTAAAGCCTTCAGCTCAGTTTGAATAGGTCGAGTTACAGTCTCAGCTTTAACTCAACCAGTTCAGCATCTAGGGTCATGGGAGGGGCTGAGTGCAAGAGGAAGAGGGCAGCTCCAGGGAACGGGGGCTGACGGCACGGTAGCTTTTCAGAGGAGGGGAGGGTTGGAATGCTTGTCATCGGAACTGGGCCCAGCAAACACACCTATCCCCAACTTCAGTCACTCCCAATCCCAGAGTGCACTAGGCTAGGGCAGGAGCCTCCTCCGGGTCTGTACCGAGGCCCAGCTCCGGAGGTCACGTAGGAGGCAGGATACGCCAAAAACCACTTGTCGGCTCTCAGGAGACTCCATTCTCTGCGAAGGTTGCTCTTTTAGCAGGGCAGCCCAATGGGCTTCTGGTTCCAGGCTCTCCCCAGCCCTTGCAGCAAAGCACATGCCTGTTTTCCCATCAAGACGCTTGGGCACTGTCCAATCTTTAATCTATCGCAGCCAGTACAGGGAGTAGTTGCAGGAGGCCGGGGAAGGGGCAGTAACACCACCGGCTATTGTAAGCTTGCAAGTGACTTCCAAAGAGCCCAGTGCGGACGTGCGCACGCAACCACCCACCCACACGCAGGCTCTGCAAGTCCCCATTTCCTTACTGGCGTCCAAGTGGATGGCTTCCGATTTCTGAGTGGTCCCAACGTTGTTCTGAGCCTCGCAAAAATAATCCCCCGTGTCGAAGCTGGTTACGGGCTCATTCATCTGGAGTGGGAAAGAAGGCGTGAGGGAGGCATAGACAGAGGCGTAAACTCCCCACGAGTCAAGCAGCCCCCTGCCCCGTGCATACCAGCACTCCTGTCTTGGTGTCGATCGCGTAGCAGGAGTTCCTGAATTTCTCGTTGATCTTGGGGTTGGAGGTCATAAGGACGTCGTACCTGTAGCATTGGCAGGTAGGAGGTGGAGAGCCATCTGTTTCCATGCATGTCAGCACAAGGCAAAGAGGCACATGTTACAGATGACCCTTGAACCCACCGCTGTGACCCCCTGCCCTAAACACACCCAAGACGCGGTCATCTGCATTTGTTAAATTGCGTTTAGTCTAATCCAGTCAGTCATGGGTTAATAGAGGACCGGCTAAGTGACATGAAGGCAAACAAATGGCCAGCTCATTTTAAGTGAAGTAAGTGGTAAGCAGCATCCATGTCTAGCTTGATAGTCCGTTGACTCGTGAACTAAGTCAGTGGCTGGGCCCCCTTCCATTGACAGGGCTTTCTTGGCACTGCTCCAGGGCTGATCAGTGACGTTCCAGAGCTCAGGCCAGTGTAACTGTCATTCCCCGACAACGCACCTTTAATTGCGATGGGGAAGGAGTGAAAAGCGGTTCCTTCCTGACCCATGCAGAGATCCTGTGCTGCCCTGAAGCTTGATTATACTCATGTCAGCACAACTGCAAATAGGAGTGGACTTTTCTTTAAAATCCAGCCACACTATTGTCTGGATCTCCTGGGACACATTCCACAGAGAGCAGCAGTTCCTTGCGTGGGTTCTGCACCAGCTGCCCTTTAATTCAAGAGAGGATTAATGGCACTCACTGGGCTGGCTCTTCCATTGCCCTGCTCCCTGGGCAGTCATTTACACCACAATAAAATGGGTGTGGAATGCAACTAAATCAGAGCAGCTCTCGGTGTTCTGGTGCAAACGACTGTACGAAGAGCAGGGAGACAGAATCAGGTGCCCGGCGTTCAACATAAATGGCAAGTGCACATGGGGAGAAGTGTCATGACCAGAAATTAACGCTTTGACTACGAGCCCTGCTGCTGGCAGTAGCCACCCTGCTGACAGGTGAAAGGTGCGATGCTGGCCGTGTGGGTGAAACCAGTGTCCCTCCCACTTTGATGGAGCAACTTGTCGAAACAAAATGTTTGACCAAAACTGCTGCAATCCTGAAGGAAGGAAACAGAGTTTGGTCCAACACTGGGCTCCCATTCGGTGACTGATTTCGCAGCGCTGGTGAAAGGTGCTAGACTGACAGCATTTGTGAGTGAGGCTCTGGGTACGGCCACAGAACAGGCACTGTAAAAGTAGTGCAATCTTCCCCCCCTAATCTTTTGCCAGGGACCTCAGCCCAGCCATGAAGGGACCATTTCTGGGGTGAGGACAGTCTCCATTGGTTTCTGCAGACAATACACCCAAGGTTCAGATTGGTGCTGACAGTGAGTCTTCAAGGTGTGAAAAAGTGGACTGACAGCACATCTGTATGAAGGGGATCTCTGCTTAAATGCCATTCGCATGTAATGCAAGATAAGCATGGACTTGCCCACGTCAGCAGGGGGAACAGTTACAGTGTCAGACTTCCTGAGTGCGTGTTACAGAAATAACAGTGCCCCCATGTAGCTAGGATTGTTTCTTCTTTGCCACATAATGGGCTATGCATTTACCTGTGCGAGGCAGTCCTCGAGAACCAGTTGTGTTTAACGGTTCTGAAGATGCGGAGCCAACAGAACTGGAGGCTTTTGAAACCATTGGATAATCTGGGCATTAGGCTTTCCCCAGGGCCCCCCTTCGAACCTGGCTAGCCTGACTGGATTACAGGATACTTGCCACTGCCCAAAGCAGCCTTATTCCATGGCTCTATTCCAGCAGGACTGACGCTGCTCTCAGGAAGGCCCTAAAGCTCCATTCATGCGCCGCTCTGGCCCTGCAGGTCCGTGGTCAGGGGACATGGGTGAGAATTTCAGAGAACCAGGTTTAGACGATTGAGGCTTCCCTACAGTCTAAGTCCAATGTGGAAAGAGTCTTGTTTCAGTGACCTCAGGCTAGTTTGCTATCCACTGATGATGCCGTGGTGTGCGGAGAGCAACATTGTTCAAATAAGCCATTGGACTCTTAGTAGGGAAAAATAATACCCTCCTTGCGGCAGGAGTCAGTGGGGAGGTTCCCCGGTCTGTGCCACGCAGGTTAGAAGTTCATAGTGCTTCCTTCGAATCTTAAACTCTATGAAAACACACTCCTTGCCCACAGTTAGCAACATGCCCCCAGGGGCCCCCTCTCTCCGAGACTAGAAGGCCTGGAACTTTAGCCATGGCAACCGGTCCCAAGTTGTAATTACAGAAAGGCAATAGTACCTTGGACGATGAGGTCAACTTCTGACTTATTTAGTCGGCCAATGCCCCCGCTCCCAGTCCAGAGGACCTCGCAGATGTACTTCCCCATGTCCTTCCGAGTCACCGAAGTGAAACGAATCCCCGTGGCTGTGAACTGAGCACGGTCTTTGTAGGGGTCTGCAGAGAAAGGGGAGACAGTGAGAAGCTGAGAGCACTTGGAGGTGGAGGAATCCAAGTGAGAGCCAGAACAGGCTGCTGGTGTGGAGAAGGGGGGGAAGGGCAGCCCCAAGAACCAGCCTCAGAGCAGAGAGCACGGTAAGGAGAAGAGCTGATTAAATGGGATTCAGTTCAAATACAACAAGAGGTCTCCCCATTGCAAAAGGAAGCTACATGCCCCTATGTCCAATAGCCAAGCCAGCCCAATCACAGCTGGCCGGGGGATGGAGGGGTTTGTTGCAGGGTTTAAGGAATGGGTTCTGTTATGCTGTGCTGCTGGCAGATATGAACTAGTTAGTAAGGAGGTTATTCCACCCCATTTCTTTCCTCGTAGCTTTTCCCACGAGTGCTCAGTGCTTTTAAGAAATGAGTTAGCAGTGGGAAAGCTGATTCCAGGCAAAGCAATCTAGAACGCTGTGTGTGGTTACACCAGTCACATTAAAAGACTGTTCTCAAACTGTTCAGCTGATATGGCTGAGCGACAAAGGGGTCTGCAGAAGGCGAGGAACCCATCTGCTAGGACAGAGGACACAAAATGGCTGGTTGGTTCTCGCCTGTCTTCGTAACACCTCAGCACATCTGTACACCACAGCTCAGCCATGGTAGCATCAGTGCATGCTGGGATTCCTGAAACACCTACCCCAGAGGGTCCAGCTCTGTTACTAGGAGAAGGCGCTTCTGGCTAATTTCCAGATGTGAAGCACTGCATTGTGGGAAAGTAGCTGAATCGGGGTAACTGCTGCCAATGCCTGTGGCTTCCTGCCCATATTGAGAAGTTACGGACTGAACTGGTTCAGAAGGACCCAAGCTAAAGACCTCACTTCGGATCAGGGTGGATAAAAATCAATGATTAAAAAAAAGTCTCATTTAAATTGGATACAGAATTATTTTCAAAAATAAACCTATTTAAAAATAAATTTGAAATTATTACAACCTGTATTAAGGCCAAACTTACTATAGTCTATTAAAATAATTTAAATTAAATTTTTTTGAAAAAGGAACAGTATGTTCACTGCTGAAGTTTTAATGAAAGTCTGAACTGGTGGAAGTCACTGGCTAAGGTCTTGAAACCAGAGTTTACTGACATGCTGAACCAGCTTTGGACTGCACATGCAGAAGAAGCTACTGCTGAGAGAATTTTTTTCCCTATTTTCAGTTTATTAACTAATTCATCTGAATGAGTCGTTCATTCATTAAACCGATTGGGAGCTGAAAAAGCAGAAAAGCTTGTTTTCTTCTTGCAGACTATGAATAAAAAGTAGATGTAAGAGAATGAGATCTACTAGCTCTAAAATCTTGCCATGGTGACCAGAAACAATCAGTTCAATTCACTAAAGTTATACTTTGTTTAATAAATTAGTTTTAAATGCTAAACATACTGTCAAACTTTTCTTATTTATCCAGTGCACGTAAGGTGGTTTTATTTAACTGCTTAAAAAACGTTTAAATGCTGAGTTTGTGCCTTTTTATTTGAATTCCGATCTCCAGAGTTTGACACAAATCAATCACAATAAAAGTTAAATCAAGTAAATAAGAAATGCATAATTCCCCATTTTCAAACAATAAAAAATGTAAACTTTAAGAATTTGAAGAACTGTATGTTAAGCTATATAATTGCTTAACTAAATGTGGATCCACCTGCTTAGCAAAGAGCACCAGCAAACTTGGGGTAAAGCTATATTTAGTTGCAATTGAACACATTTTAATGAATATCAATTACTAAAAATCAATGCTTCTTTAGGAAAATAACCGGGGGTGGAGGAAGCCTCCCAATTCAATGGGTGAACTATACTAAGCTACTGAGGGGGCACCAACCACCTGCAGCAGCACCCCAGCACTAAAACCTTAATCCCGGCCCTGGTGTGGTGGAGCAGGCTGGAGAGTGAGTCTGCCCCCCACACATCCCCACAGCTAGGGTTGTCAACTTTCTAATAGCAGAAAACCGAACACCCCTGCCCCACCCCTACTCCAACGCCCTGCCCGGCTCACTCCATTCCCCCTCCCTCCCTCTCCCCCACCCTTGCAGGGGGTTGGGGTGCAGGAGGGGGTACGGGCAGGGATGAGGGCTTTGGGGCACTGGAAGGGGCTCCAGGCTGGGTCAGGGGGGTGGGATGCAGAAGGGGTGAGGGCTCCAGGATGGGATGGCATCCGGAAATGCCAGCCTGTCGGATCCGCAACATGCTCCGCAGCCGGAGACCCCCACTACCTCTCCTTCGATGGGGTCGCCTTCGATTTCCAAGGCACCTGCACCTACATCCTGGCCAAGACCTGCACCAACACCGGGAACCTGACATTCTTTGCCGTGAAGGTGGAGAATGTGCCCTGGGGCAATGGGAAGATGTCTGTCACCAAGCTGGTGTCCGTGGAGGTCTACGGGCTCACGCTCACCCTGCTGCAGAACAGGAAGGGGCTTGTCATGGTAAGTCCTGCTCAAGATGTTCCCAGGGGGCTGAACCCTGCAATGGGGCAGCCCCACTGATGTGGCAATGCAAGGAGCACTTGTCTCCTGGGTCACTCATTAGGAGCGCGCAGGCAGGAGGGGTCAGACACTCAGGTTCTGATCCTGACCTTATTGGCACCAGGGCCAATCCAGAGGCATCCCGCTGAAGAAAGCAGAATCGCTCTGGATTTTCTCTGGGACAAGTGAGATCGGAATCCTGCCCTCAGCTCATTGCGCTCAGTGGATGATTGCAGAGTAAGCCCAGGGAACTGATATCAGAATCAGGCCCTGATGCCATTACACTGGAAGAGGTGACCCTGGATTTACCTTGGGGTCAGTGAAATCAGAAGTGACCATAACATAATTGAGTTCAGTGGAGTCACTACAGATTTGCCCAGGTGTCACTGAGACCCTATCTTGTGCCCATAACCCACCCCTACAGCATCCACTCCCCCGACTCACAGGGAATGCTCCGTCTCTTCCATGTGGACGGGGCGTCTCACAACCTCCCTGTGGTCGTGACCGATGGGCAGCTCCAAGCATATCAGCATGGTGGAAACGTGCTGGTGCAAACAGACTTCGGCCTCACTGTGAGCTATGACCTGGTTTACCACGCCAGAGTCACCATCCCAGGGAACTACCAGGGCCAGACGTGCGGCCTGTGCGGGAACCACAACGGGCGTTGGGACGACGAGTTCCTGCTCCCCGATGGAAGGGCGGCCCCTAACGTGGCAGCGTTCAGTTCTGCCCGGAAAGTCCCGATCCCGGGGGTGGCCTGTGAGGATGGATGCACCAGGAACAGCTGTCTGGTCTGCAAGGAGATGAAGAAGGACTTCTTCAAACAGCGCAAATACTGCGGGTTGCTCACGGTGCCCGATGGCCCCTTCGCCACCTGCCACAGCACAGTCAGCCCCACTGTGTATTTCAACAGCTGTCTGTATGATCTGTGCCTGGGCAATGGGGACTCCCAGGTCCTGTGCCAGAGCATCCACAGCTACGTGACAGCCTGCCAGGAGTTCCGGGTCACCGTCCAGCCCTGGAGGAGCACCTCCTTCTGCAGTAAGTGCCGTGATGCTGGTGTAGCACAAGGGCCTGTCCCACTCGCTCCCCTCCCTCTGCAGGTATCTAGGTATCTCATTCCAGGCCGCTGGGCTTCTTGAGAGACTCCTTTGGGTGGGAACCAACAACTTCATGTTCCGTTATAAAGGTGACCTGATCCTCTCGTCCCTGTTAGATTCTCCTCTCCTTCATGTCTGTCCCTCTAAGGTGTGGGGTGAGATCTCTCCAGCCATCAATTACTTCTCTCTCTGCTTTAGCTCTGAGCTGCCCGGCCAACAGTCACTACAAGCTGTGCGCCGACCTCTGCACCACCACCTGTGCCAGGATCACCGATGCCAGGAAGTGCCCAGACACCGGCGCCGAAGGCTGCCAGTGCGATGATGGCTTCCTCTTTGATGGCCAGGGCTGCGTGCCTCTGCAGATCTGAGGGTGCTTCAAAAAGGGGATATATTACAAGGTACTGCCCCCTGCTGGGGTATTAAATCCTATCCGTTCGCTTCCTCCATGCCCTGCTCTCATCAGCCATGTTGGATCAGACCGTTGTCACTTGCCAATGGCAATACATGAATCTCTGTAGAAAGGCGAAAGGCACTAATGGTGCAAGGCTTGTTCCATGAACCGTGTCCCTGCAAGGGCAGTGGAGTCTAGGGGTTGGAGCAGGGAGCTGGGAGTCAGGACTCTTCGGTTCTCTCCCCAGCCCTGGGAAGGCAGTCATGCTGTTATACTTAGAAAATGAAAACCAGCAGGATCTTATTCAGGGAATAAGGCAATAGTAGGGGATGTAACATTACAGTAGTTGTGGGGGACCATCCGGAAAATATGTCATACCAATGGTAAGCTGTTATCTGTCTCTCTGCAGTGGCAATTCTTAACATATCCCTGTTTGTATTCATAATATGGATGGTTCGGTTTCCCACATTCCCTTTTGTTTGTTCTAGGAACTGTGTTACCTCTTTACCTTTTAATAGGTGATTGGTGAATTCCTGCCATTCAATATCAAGATTGACAGAGAATTCAGCTAAATCAGTGCTCACAGTAAGATGAGATTTTTCTGGCTGTGGTAGATAGTAAGTGTGATTATTAACTAACATGGCCCCCTCCCCACAGGAGCTGCACCCCAATGGCTCTAACCGACATGGCTTCCCCCCCCCCCGCAAGAGTTGCTCACTAACAGCTCCAACCAACACAGCCCCGTCCCCCACAGGAGCCGCTCCCTAATGGCTCTAACCAGCGTGGCCCCCTCCCCCACAGGAGCCGCTCGATAACGGCTCCAACCGACGCAGCCCCCTCCCCCACAGGAGCTGCTCCCTAACGGCTCCAATGGACGCAGCTCCCTCCCCCACAGGGGCCGCTCCCTAATGGCTCTAACCAATGCAGCCCCCTCTCCCTCAGGAGCTGTTCCCTAATGGCTCCAGCTGACACAGGCCCAGCATTGCCAGTCTTGTGTTTTTTTCACAAGTGCCGGGGTTTTGCCGGGGGGCTGGGGCTTGTCTGGTGATGGCGCGAGAAGCTCCAGGCCCCTGGTGAAGTCCAGCCCCGCTGGGAGCCAGCAAAGTCGCTCCTCTCCGCTCACCGCTCTGATTGGGGGAGCAAAGAGTCCAGCTGCCCAGGGTGGTGCCGCTCCCTCCCTTCCCCTGTCCCATGAGCAACGGGATGGGACAGCTCCTATGCTCCTCCCCCACCCACAGCACCCACCCTGGGAAGGGGCAAATGGGGGTGAGGAGCCCCAGGAGCTGCTCCCAACCCATTGCAGGCCTCCCTGGGACGGGAGGGAGAGGGGTGAAAAATCCCAGGAGGAGCAGAGGAGAGGCTGTGGGGGGCTGAGTTGAGCAGGTGGGAGTCTGGGATTGCTGGGGCGGAGGCTGGGGCTGAACTGACGGGGGATTGATGGAGGTGGGGGCTGGGGTGCTGAACTGAGGGGAGCTGTACTGCTGGGGTGGAGAATGGGGAGCTGAACTGGGGGTGTTGGACTGATGGGGATGTGGGCTGGGGTGGGGTGGGGGGGCTGGACCGATGGAGGGTGGGCAATGGGGGGTTACTGAGGTGGCTGAACTGATGGGGGGAATGGGTGCAGAGAGAATAGAAGGGGGAACTGGGGGACAGGATTAATTACTGCACAGGGGACAGGCAAATGTGGGGGTGACAGCTCCTGCAACAGGGACCAAAATCCCCTTCCCTTAGGAGAGTGGGCAACATGAATTGTCACAGACACGCACTGAGGTGGGCGGGAGAGTTCTAACATCAAAAGACAGGCCGCAATTCACAGTGCAGTCCTTTTAAAAGAAGCTCTTTATTTCTTGGGGCCGATTTCATGAGATTTAGGGTCTGACTCACAATTTTTGATCTCTTGAGATTGGCAATACCATAGACCCCTCCCCCACAGGGGTGGCTCCCTAAAGGCTCTAACCAGAGCCGTCCCCCTCCCCCATGGTTGGCCTCACCAATTCCTAGTCTTAGTCCTTTTGAAATCCCAATGAAATAGTTTTTCTTCAGTATTTGCCAATTTGTGACAATCAAAAGGCTTTGAAGAGATGGTCCAATTTCAATGATGTTCTGATGGAAACCATGCAAATTCCAAAACCCACCTGGTTTTCTCCCAGCTTGCTGACCTGGCTCTTTGGCATCTTGCCAGCAGGATTGCCTCAGAGCCGGGTCTCCATTTCCCTTCAGAGAAAATTTTGCAATTGATTAGATTTATTCTAAATTGGGACGGAACCAATTTTCGAAATATTGAAATCCTCCACCATAAAGAATTACTTTTCTCCAGCCAGTTCTATCTAACATGATGCTATAAACTATTTCTGGCTCCGATTTGGGACCAGATTCACTGAAAATTTTGGATGGGGCCCATTGCTAATCTGAGCAGAGGTCAGAATGAAATGTAAATGACTAGTGCCGTCGATTGTGACCTTTGCCCTTTCTTTCTCACCATGAAGGTGAATAACACCAGGGCCCACTTACCCATCTCCCTCAACAATGGGGCCCTTCGGCTCTATCAGAGCGACACCTCCCTCGTCCTCCACACCAACTTCAACCTCAGAGTGTCCTACGACTGGAACAAACACCTGAGGGTCACCGTCCCTAATGACTTCTCTGAGAGCCTGTGCGGTCTGTGCAGCAATTATAATGGGGACCCTTCCGATGACTTCTGGACCCCAGCCGAGGATCAGGATCCCAGTGCCATACTCCAGGAGCAAAACTGGGAAGTGGAAGATGAGGATCAGTTTTGCTGGCACAATTGCATTGGAGGTTGCAGACCCTGTGCCCCCAGCATAGCCAGAAAGTACAAGGAGGAGGCCTCGTGCGGCCTGATAACCAAGGTCTCAGATGGGCCCTTCAGCCAGTGCCACATCAAGGTGGATCCTACAGTCTACTTGGACAACTGCATGTACGATCTGTGCCACAACGACGACTACAGGAAGGCCCTGTGTGAGGTCCTGAAGGCCTACGTGGACGCCTGCCAGCTGGAGGGGGTCAGGATTGGAGAATGGAGGCAGCTGGCCAGATGCCGTGAGTACAGATTTGAATGCCAACATTATATAAACGGGTCTGGGGGTCAGCACTCCTGCATTCTATTCTTCTCCTTAGGAGGGAGTGTGGCCTAGTGCTTTGAGCAGTGGTTGGGATATGAGGACTCTTGGTTGTACTGTACCTACAGTATCTCTGCCTGTCTGTCTATGGTATTTCTAAGGTGGCTCTCACTGTGAATATATAACATCTGCCGATGACACATGGGAGTCTGAGATAAGTTGATGCCAATTTTTAAGTCAATCATCCCTTTATGGGCCTGATCCTTTAGGGTGCCAGGCACCTCCTGCAATGTGATGAGCATCATTGACTCTTCTTGAGGTGAGTGGGATTGGAGAGCTCTCTGTGCCCCATTAGAGATGTCCCTTTCTGTCTATTTTAAATTCTGCTTTTTCATGGAGAGAACTTGCTGCTAAATCTGTGGGTCCTTCACTCTCCAGCCATGGAGTGCCCCCTGGAGAACAGCCAGTACCAGCTCTGTGGAACAGCCTGCCCAGCCACGTGTGTGGACCAGTCAGTCCCCAGCAGCTGCCAAGACCCCTGAGTGGAAAGCTGCCAGTGTAAGGATGGTTTTGTGCTGAGCCAGGGCAAATGCATCCCACAGGGCAACTGTGGGTGCCAGTTTAAAGGGTGCCCCATGCCCCCAATGAGAGCTTCTGGATCGAAGAGGCATGTGGGACATGGTGCATGTGCAATGCAGCCACTAGACAAGTCGAATGTGTGGGTGCTACATGCAAACATTCAGAGAGATGCGGGCTAGTGAATGGCGTACGGGGCTGTTACCCTTCCAGCTATGCCATCTGCTCTGTGACAAGGAATCTGTGCTATGCCACCTTTGATGGACAGAGATACGACTTCCAAGGGCACCTGACACTACCAGCTCACGGCTCTGTGCGAGAAGGCAGAGGGACTGGTGGACTTTAAAGTCTACTTCCAGGAGAACAATACCGCTCCTGTACAGATCAAGGTTTATCAGATTAACCTCAGGGTCAGCAATCAATTCCCTGGGAAAGTCCTGGTGAGTTTCTCAAATTGTCTCTAATCTCTCTAAAACATTTGTGGAAAGTCACCTGTGTGATCCAGAAAAGTTGCAGACAGCGCATGGAAGGATTTTGAAATATAGGGTGAATTGTAACCACATTCTTCTATAAACAGGGAGCCAATGGAGATATTTAAGGACTGAGGTGATGTGGTTACACTTCAGATGTGTGAGAAGGTGTCTGAATCATAGGACTGGAAAGTACCTCGAGAGGTCATTAGTCAAGTTCCATGCAATCATGGCAAGATTAAGTATTACCTAGACCATTCCTGACAGGTCGTTGTGTAACCTGCTCTTAAAAATCTCCAATGATGGATATTCCACAACCTCCCTAAGCAATTTATTCTAGTGATTAACTACCCGGACAGTTAGGAAGTTTTTCCTAACGTCCAAACTAAACCTCCCTTGCTGCAATTTAAGCCCACGGCTTTTTGTCCTATCCTCAGAGATTAAGGAGAAAATTTGTTCACCCTCCTCCTTGAAACAACCTTTTATGTACTTGAAAACTGTTATCATGTCCCCTCTCAGTCTTCTCTTCTCCAGACTAAACAAACCCATTTTTTCAATCTTTCCTCATAGGTCATGTTTTCTAGATCTTTAATCATGTTTGTTGCTCTTCTCTGGACTTTCTCCAATTTGACCACATCTTTCCTGAAATGTGGCACCCAGAACTGGACAAAATATTCCAATTGAGTCCTAATCAGTGCAGAGTAGAGCAGAAGAATTACTTCTTGTGCCTTGCTTAAAACACTCCTGCTAATAGCAACAGTGTTACACTGTTCAATCATATTTAGCTTGTGATCCATTATGACCTCCAAAACCCTTTCTGCAGTACTCCTTCCTAGGCAGTCATTTCCATCTTCTATGTGTGCAACTGATGGTTCTTTCCTAAGTGGAGCACTTTGCATTTGTTACTCCTGGGGAAATTCTCGCATAATTTTGTATTTACCCACATAAAAAACATTTTCCTAAGAAGTGCTGCAGTTCTGCCTTTTTCCCACCAGAGGCCGCTGTGATACCAGAACAGCCAGCTGCTTTATGCCTGCTGTTATAGTGCCACAGCGGCCTCTGGTGTGCAAAAGTCAGAATTGCAGCACTTCTGAGGCAAAATGTATTTTATGCGGGAAAATACTAAATTCTATGGCCAGTGATGCAGAATTCCCCCATGAGCAGCACCTTGCCCGTGGAGCCAGTTTAGGACAGAGTGGGGCACACAGGGCTGCTGGGGGGTCACAGACTGGGATTCAGAATGACTTGTAGGGAGGACAGACTGGCACATGGGCTCAGGAGCTAGTTGGGTGACAGCGTTGAGCCTGGGGAGGGGGGAGGGAGGCTGCAGAGACCCGTGGGGATGAGGGGTTTGGGGACGGGGCAGATGTGCCTGACTGAATGGGAGAGGCTTGGGGTCATCCAGAGTCTGCATGGGGGAGGCTTCCCAACACCCTAACAATCCCACCCCCCATGAAGAAAAACCTCCCACCCACACCCAACACTCTCCAGTTTCACTCCTAGGTTCCTTCTCTCTCCCTGAGGTCCTCCGTTACCCCTGACTCCCCAAGCCTTTGCCCTGCTTCTGACAGGTGCAGGAATTACAGTTCTGTATTGTAATATAAATGAATTACACAAAGTTCTGTTTCAGAGTAGCAGCCGTGTTAGTCTGTATCCGCAAAAAGAACAGGAGTACTTGTGGCACCTTAGAGACTAACAAATTTATTAGAGCATAAGCTTTCGTGGGCTACAACCCACTGCATCCGAAGAAGTGGGTTGTAGCCCACGAAAGCTTATGCTCTAATAAATTTGTTAGTCTCTAAGGTGCCACAAGTACTCCTGTTCTTTTTACAAAGTTCTGTATGAATATGCCTAGTAAGGAATCTGTCAAAAACAACTTTGCCAGAATCTTTTCTTTTTTTTCTTCTTCTTTTTTTTTTTTTTTTTTTTTTGGTCTATACATACTGACAGATATCTTGAAATAAATTACCAAAATAATTGAAACTGGCATGATTATATTGTGTTATTTTGACAAATAAGATATGCAGAATTTTGCAGAATTTTCAAACATTGTGGGCAGAATTTTTTATTTTTTGGCGCAGAATTCCTCCGGGTGTAATTTGTCCTTATTGAATTTTATCTTATTTATTTCAGACCATTTCTCCAGTTTGTCCAGATCATTTTGAATTTTAATCCTATCCTCCAAAGCACTTTCAATCCCTCCCAATTTGGTATCGTCCACAAACTTTATAAGTGTCCTCTCTATGCCATTATGTAAATCACTGATGAAGATATTGAATAGAACTAGATCCTTGCAGCCAAAACTGATCCTTGATATGCTCTTCCAGCTTGACTGTGATCCACTGATAACTATTCTCTGGGAACAGTTTTCCAACCAGTTATGCACCCACCTTATAGTAGCTCCATCTAGGTAGTATTTTCCTAGTTTGTTTATGAGAAGGTCACGCAAGACAGTATCAAAAGCCTTACTAAATTCAAGATATACCACATCTACCTCTTCCCTCCCATCCACAAGTGTCCACACTGTCAGAGTGTGCTCTCACCCCCAATGGGGCACCTCCTTGTGGCTGCAGCTTGGAATTAGCTCTGCCTTTCTGAAGCCCCTGCCTGCGAGTGCTGACTGTATGACACTCTCTCTACCTGAACTCGATGGCTCCCTCCTGGTGGCTTGGCCCTCTGGCTAGGTCACTGTAGTTTCTCCTTTCTGGGAGGTTTGTGTACCGAGTGTCACCAACTGCCCCAGGCAGTCTTCCAATTCACTGCCCCTCTATGGTGCCACATCCCCAGTGGCTGGTAGGGGAACGTGGGCTCACCCTCATCTTTGGGTTCCAGCCCAGGGACCCTAAAACCAGCAGCTAAGGTCTACCCTGTCCCATGCCTTGTTTCTGTTTCCTTGGATTGCTTCCTATGTTGCCTCTATCAGTCTCCTTCTCTACCCTTCTCCGGCTACACCCTTCCCTCCTGGCCAAGACCCCCTCACCTCTCCCTAGCCTCAGAGAGTGACTGCAGACCTCCTCCCTGCAGCCCCCTTCTGCCCTAAGCTACCTTGCTTTATACCAACCCCACCTGTTCCTGTTCAGCTTCACTCTTTAATTAGTTCTCATTGCTCCCTGGCTCCTCCTCCAGGTGCATCTTAGGTGGTTAATTGGCCTGTCTAGCCACCTTAACCCTTTCAGGGGCAGGTGTGGGGTGAGCACTCCCTCACAGTGTCAATAGCATCCAGCAGAGGTGGGAACCTGGGGAGCTGGGGCTCAAGTAGGACAGAGAGGAGGGACCTGCAATAGCTAATGCCAGGGGAAATTCAAGTCTGGTTAGAGCTGGGATTCAGGCAAGCTGTAGGGAAGGAAGCAGGCCGGACTGGATGATTATTTGAACAGAGGTGGCTTATTATTGTAATCATGGACCAGAGTTCTGTGCTGGGGTGAGAGGTTCCACCAGAGGTGAGCAATGTTTCATATCCCATGTGTCTTGCTTTAACAGGTGAACACTTTCCTGATGAATCTTCCCTTGAACCTCATTGATTAAAAAATCACTGTGTATACGAACACAGCAGACAGAGACAGACACACACCTTGTTTGTGGGAGAGAGAGAGAGAGATGCACACTGCCCCTTTAAGTAAGCTGACCCACTCTTAAGTGCATTGTCTTTTTAAGTGGATCAGGAAGTTGAGACAGCAGCTGCTGCCCCAAGCACTCTCTGTCTCTCTCCACCGGTGTCACCTCCCTGCTCTATATGGAGAAGGGGTAAGCAGGGTGCAGGAGCAGGGGGACACCCTGACATTATTAACAGGTGTGTTGTGAGCAAGACACGAGAAGTCATTCTTCCGCTCTACTCTGCTCTGGTTAGGCCTCAGCTGGAGTATTGTGTCCAGTTCTGGGCACCACATTTCAAGAAAGATGTGGAGAAATTGGAAAGGGTCCAGAGAAGAGCAACAAGAATGATTAAAGGTCTTGAGAACATGACCTATGAAGGAAGGCTGAAAGAATTGGGTTTGTTTAGTTTGGAAAAGAGAAGACTGAGAGGGGACATGATAGCAGTTTTCAGGTATCTAAAAGGGTGTCATAAGGAGGAGGGAGAAAACTGGTTCACCTTAGCCTCTAAGGATAGAACAAGAAGCAATGGGCTTAAACTGCAGCAAGGGAGGTCTAGGTTGGACATTAGGAAAAAGTTCCTAACTGTCAGGGTGGTTAAATACTGGAATAAATTGCCTAGGGAGGTTGTGGAATCTCCATCTCTGAAGATATTTAAGAGTAGGTTAGATAAATGTCTATCAGGGATGGTCTAGACAGTATTTGGTCCTGCCATGCGGGCAGGGGACTGGACTCGATGACCTCTCGAGGTCCCTTCCAGTCCTAGAATCTATGAATCTATGAATTAGCCCCCCCGCAAAGCAAGCAGGAGTCTCTGGGAGCAGTTCCAAGGCATAGGGCAGGAGCAGCACATGGCAGTGGGGGAAGGGACAGTTGAACTGCTGGCAATTGATAGCCTGCTG
Organism: Emys orbicularis; assembly: GCF_028017835.1. Taxonomy (NCBI): domain Eukaryota; kingdom Metazoa; phylum Chordata; order Testudines; family Emydidae; genus Emys; species Emys orbicularis. The sequence goes on from NC_088702.1 coordinate 16,328,390, forward strand.
GGCGGCTGCAGCACAGGGACCTTAGGGGAGTAGGGAGCTGATAGGGGGGCTGCTGGTCCACCCCGGTTCCAAGCCCCCACCAGCTAGCTGCAACGGGCTGCTCTTCCTGCAAGCAGAGGACAAAGCAGGCAGCTGCCAAAGGGGAGCATTGCACAACTTTAAATAAGCATGTTCCCTAATTGATCAGCAACGTTAACCGGGACAAGGGAGGTCTAAGTTGGACATTAGGAAAAAGTTCCTAACTGTCAGGGTGGTTAAACACTGGAATAGATTGCCTAGGGAGGTTGTGGAATCTCCATCTCTGGAGATATTTAAGAGTAGGTTAGATAAGTGTCTATCAGGGATGGTCTAGACAGTATTTGGTCCTGCCATGTGGGCAGGGGACTGGACTCGATGACCTCTCGAGGTCCCTTCCAGTCCTAGAATCTATGAATCTATGACAGTTCTATTACGAGATAAATAAAAAGTGTTGCATATAAATAAAAAGGTGATACATTTAATGTTTGATATTTAATAGGCTATTTATCAGTATTAATTCTCACTGTGCCGCAGTTTATCCATCTTTAAAATGGAGAGAATACCTGTCTGCTCCACACCGTTTTTTGTGACTAGACTAAATGAACATCTGTACTTACTTTCCTGCACAGAAAGAAGCAGAATCATCTATTACATGACCTTGGTTCTGGCAGATAAGGCTCTTTACCAGCCACTGCTTGCAGAAGCTGTGGGCACAAATTAGGCCAAGCACTTGTGGAAATAACAGCTCCCAACACACCAGACAACTGAACCCTTTGAGGAAAAACCCCTCCTAAGAATCCAGCCATGACAATCCATCTCCTTCACCATCCAAGTTCTGGAACACTCCTGAAACCTCTGGGACAGCAGCTCCATGGCAATAATTTCTACTTCAACAGTTTCCTTGTAATCACTGCAGAACCATGCACCTCTGGCTTTCAGAACAGCTAAGGCAGGGCACTAAATGTTTAGCTGGGCTCACGTCTTTGATCACACCCATCATGTTTGGCAATCTCATATGTGGTGCTTTCTGGCAAGAATGTAGAAATCACATCAGATACAAATTAAGACCCACAGCAGCAGAGACCAATGCTTAATTGTATGTTTTAAAAAAGCCAAAAGAGAGACACTCTTGCTACAGCATTTCATGTAGCATACCACACTAAGGGAATTAGAGTGAATGACAAATGGCCAAAGGAACTTAAGGTAACTAAGCCCTTTTGTACATAGTAGTATTACATATCTACGTAGTATGTGCTAAGTAAAGTTTGAGATATCACATCCATGGAGCAGTTTTCTTTTTAAAAGTAAGATCTGTTAACCTGTAGTCAGTAACACAAAATGTCTTAAGACCCTATCAGTGTTTTTTAGTAGTTAGAGCAGGGGTGTGAAAGTCAAAACTTGAATTCAGTTCCCACCTCTGTCACTGACTTCCCTTACACCACTTAATCTCATTTTGGTGGAGTGAGTGTAATAATAATTAATTACTTCACAAGGGTGTTCTGTTGTTTTAATTAATGTTTGGCACTTCAATATTTGATGATGAAAGGATCAGAAAGAGTTAATTAGGGTATTGCTTTAATATCTGATATTTAGAGCAACTGTCAGTTTATAACTATAAATGTATTTGTACAATGTATGGCTTGATGAAAAAGATATATAATGCTTTTCTTCAGCAGGTACTTTACTTCAAAAGACAAAGTAGATCATTGAAATTGTTATACCAATAGAATAAAAACCAGCAGGATCTTATTAAGAGGGATAAGGCAAAGATGCCACATTTATTGTAAATATACTGATAAAGCAAAAGATAAAAGTAAACAATGTTGTTTGACTACTTATTTCTTATACACACACACACACACATACATATATATATATATAGAGAGAGAGAGAGAGAGAGAGGTTCATTCACACAATCATTCATTTAAGTTCTGTATAGGTGTTATAGTTACCAGCCTAGAAGTTGCTCATGCCAAGTTACTGGCCAGGTATCTTGGTCATGAGGATGGAGCCGAGTCTGTGTCAGATGCACCTGATGCTCCTGGAGGTTGGCAGAAGCACCAGAGACTCAAAGTCCTCAGTCTTGAGAGTCCATTCTTATAGGATTTAATTCCTATGTTAGTTTATGGGAGCTGTTTCATCCTGCTGTTGCTGACTCAATCAGCAGATGGCACATTCCTGTCCAAAGTGGCACATTCCTGGTGGCTCCACACTGTCCAAAGTTTGTGTTTCTCATCCTTCCAGGTGATGGGGTGGATCCCAGTTTACCCTCAGGGGGTTGTCTGGTGGTCCTACTCGACACATTCTTCGGCCGATGGATACTCCCTTTCTAGGCTGGCACCTCCCTAACCATTCATGTATATCAAGCATTCATCAGCATACATTCCATATCTTAACCATATTTTAATTTACTGTCTCCACCACTTTCAGGCTGTGTGCTAATTCATTTGAGATTCCCGGCCCTTTAATCACAGAGAGTGGGGGTCTGTCCTAGGAGCCGTTGAATGAAGTGAAAGTCACTTAACGGCTTATAGTGTTTGTTTACATTGTATCAATTACTTCAAGAACAAAGTCAATTAACTTGTTTGTAAGTTTTACATAGTAACAAAGTATCTTTCACAGGATAGATATAAGCAATGGTTTCTACAGACAGTAGCTTACAAGTTTTAACAGAAGACCCAAGAGATTTTTGTACTTGGTGAAACTGTTGGATTTTAAAGTGTGGGGGACAAATTATGAGGGGGTCACTGTCACTTGGGGGAATCACTGTTAGTACCTTCTTTAATATCCCTACAAAATATTATCTGTAGTCAGTCCCTGGGGCACAGATGTTAAGCAATTTCTACAAGTCACAGTCAGTCAAAGCAGAACCATAAAAAGAACCCAGATCTCCTGATTCACCTGTTCTATCCTCCGCTCTCTAGCTACCTGTCATGTGATGAACTACACCTTCTGTGATGGACTACTTTTACTGAACCAGGGCTGACTGCAGACAGACACCAGAAATGCCGGCTGTTAGCCAAGCATGGGAAGCAGAACTCGGGATCTTCAGCTCCAAAAATAGGCCTCTGTCACTTGAGCACAAAGAGAATTACCACCAGTTCTCCCTAAACTTGGAGCTTTTATTTATCTTTTTGGGCTAGTCTCTAGAGAGGGCACATACTCATAAACAAATGGGCAGGGCAGGGGCAGGCAGGGATGCACACATATATAACAGCCACTACATCACCCCCTTTTTGTGAGTTAACACCTGGTTGTCATGGCAATTGCACCACAGCCTTCATTGTGACATCCTCTAGCCCAAGCAAAGCTATTGAGGCAATCAACAAAAGTCAGTGCGCAACTTGGCCTCAGAGAGAGACAGTTGGTGCCGTGCTATACTGCAGCAATTTTCAGTTGTTAGTCATTACAAGATTTGGCATTCCGACCTCAGAAGTAAGTGAGTTTTTCCATGTACCCAATATAAGAGAACTGTGTGAGGTTTTTTATGAATGGAGTTGTGGGGCCACAGGGGTTTCAGCCTAGTTCTCAGTGGGCATTAGATAGATTATTCCTGTAACTTTGAACCTAGATGATTCCAAATGAAAACAAAGCTAACAAAGAAAAGCCTGAAAGAATCTTAACCTAAATAGGACTTAATCAGTCTCTTAAACAGAGGGATATTCTATGAGATATGGGAACAGTTTTAAGGCCAGTTTCAGCTGCAGAGATCACCTCATTGTTTAATTAATTCCTTTGCCCTATCATTAATGAGATGAGTACCAACCTGAAAAACAGTCCTATCTTCACAAGTCAATAATAATCCTTTGTCTAGCCAGTGATCCTAAATATATATATATATAGAGAGAGAGCACCAATCACCACAACATCTCTCTATCCATCTACCAAAGTAGGGAAGTACTATTTACCTCTCACATAACACAAGAAAAAGGGGTCACCCAATGAAATTAATAGGCAGTAGATTTAAAACAAAATGAAGTACTTCTTCACACAATGCATAGTCAACCTGTGGAATTCATTGCCAAGGGATGTTGTGAAGACCAAAAGTATAACTGGGTTCAAAAAAGAATTAGATAAATTCATGGAGGATAGATCCATCAGTCGCTATTAGTCAAGATGGTCAGAGACTCAATCTCCATGCTCCAGGTATCCTAAACCTCTAGTGCTAGAAGCTGGGACTGTACAACAGTAATGTTGAAGTATCAGAGGGGTAGCTGTGTTAGTCTGAATCTGTAAAAAGTAATGTTGAAATTGCCCAGTAATGTTCATTCCTTCTGAAGCATCTGGCACTGGTCACTTTCAGAAGACAAGATACTCCCATTGTCCAATCATCTCTCTTTAAATGCATGGAAGATTTCCCTAATGTCTAATATAAATTTCTCTATTTGTATTCAGTTAAGATCTCAGAACCCATTCGTGGAGGATGGAGTACCTCAGGTCAAGGGTGGATTCTTGGTAAGAAGATAAGAAAAGTTTTACATTGTACACACTGTACAGAGTGACAGAGTGTGTGTGTGTGTGGGGGGGGGAGTGACAGGGAAAAAGGTCTGAGTTTGAGCCACATAGTGTAGCCAAAAAGCCTCAGAATACCATGTAGGCCACTGACAGCTTCACACATAATCCTGCAGGCAGCTCTGCTTAGTGTATAGTGTCGCATGTCTCCTTCTGAACCCCCTAACAGTTGAGTGGTTAAATGTCTGGGTTCCTCTCAGAGATCCCTTCCTAAAATAATAGTTTTAGGTGCCTCAAAAACTCATTAAGCCACCCTTTTAAATCAGGTTTCCTGCTCAATGCTGGAGTCAGCAATCCTTTAGCTCCTCTACTGTTCACAGCATTCCTTAAACCCACAGTTCATAAATTGCTTTGGTTATTGGTAAAATACTCTTATTAGGAACTCATTGGGATATTGTCTGTCATTTTACACAGAGGAACAGAATAATAAACAGACTGTGTATTCCAACCCTAAATCAATAGACTCCTCCCAGTGCCCTACCCATTCCTAACATTTTGTTGTTTCCATTTAATTTAGGATGAATACTCCATCAAGGGCCAAACCAAGGGTCCACACGAGATTGGCAACGATGTTTTGGCCCCTAACCTATTTTGTCTTCCCAAATCCAGCCTCCCCACCTTTTAAAAAGCTAGATCCATCCTTGCTCAGGTAATTCTGGCAATGAGCATACTCCTTGCCCTAGGTTAGAGTACTTTGGGGGCTGCAGGGTTTCAGGTACATGTATGGAACAGGGCCCCCCATCTTTCTGAAAATGTGGATGCAGCACTGTTCAAAAAACTCTTCCTTCGCCAGGGGTGTGTGTCCTGCCTGGACCCCGGCAAAGTCTGGGAATGCCCACATCTGGAGCTTGGGACCCATTTTTCTAGTTTATGATGCTCTCAAGAGTGAGAAAAGAAGGGAATTAGGAACAGAAAATGCAGCAGTCACATGTTAGTGTGATCTCAACTTTGCTCTCTGTATTTCACTGGGACTGTAGGGTAGGCAGGGGGTGAGGAACAGCTCTACTAAGAGGACAACGTACTTACAAAGGTATTTCTACAGTGTAGTTTGGGGAAGGGGCAACTGAGAGCTCCTCCAAAGATCTCAATCGCTTGTAAAGAGATTATTCCCTAAAATCCTTTGCCCGGGAGTAATGGAACACTCCATCCCTGATTCAATGGAGTTTATTTTCTCCTTTGGTAGTGACCAAGACCAAGAAGAATGGCTGATGCAATAAAGCACATGGTGAGACAGCTGATGGCCATATAGGGATTAGGGAGTCATGGGGCTCACTGCTTTTCCTCTCTCTTGACCATTTAGCTGATATGAGAATTTAGGAGTCTGCGGGAGCCCAGTTCCCCAAATTGATTTGAAATTTCTGTTGATGAAACAATCGAGATTTTATTAGAGGATGGAAGAAAGTCACATTAACATTGATTTTACCAGGCCGTGGGATCATTCAGTGTTATTAATGTAAATTATGGTATATGAGGAGGCAGGAGATACAGGAGAGAATTCCTTTCCTGATACTCATATTTCCTTTCCATTCATGTTATTTTAGGATCAATACTCCAGCATGGAGTCACTGGATCAGTGACTCTCCCTTGCCTGCCCCTGTACCCCCCGAGGCTCGGTTGTTTGAGAATGACGAAAGTTTCGGACCCTCTACCTCTGAGTGAGTATTGGGATTTCTTCACTTCTTTATCTGTATGTATATTGGGGAGGGTGCATGTCCAAGTTTGTGCAGGGCTTTGGGTGTAGACAATATGGTTACCACATTTCTAAAAAGATAAACACATAACAATATATTCTCTGCAGTCATTGTAAGAAAGAACTACATTCTCTCTCACCCTGGGCATTTTCTGACCAACAACCAGCTCCAACCATTCCTCCTCACGTTAACATTCTCTTGCAATGCAAATACACCTTTCCCGCAATCCTGACTTCACCCTGCTTCTATCTAGTTAGTGATTGTCATATTCTCCCCTATCACTGCACTTCAGTGGAAGGGGAAAGTCTTAACATATTTGCAGAGTGATTCAAAGACTCAGGGTATGTTTACACTACCTGTCAGATCAGCGGGCAGTGATCGATCCAGCAGGGGTCGATTTATCACGTCTAGTCTAGACGCGATAAATCGACCCCCTAGCGCTCTCCCATCGACTCCTGTACTCCGCCACCGCGACAAGCGCAGGCAGAGTCAACAGTGGAGCGACAGCAGCCGACTCACCGCAGTGAAGACATGCGGTGAGTAGGTCTAAGTACGTTGACTTCAGCTACATTAGTCACGTAGCTGAAGTTGCGTAACTTAGCTCAATCCCCCCCAGTGTAGACCAAGCCTCAGTTACTGCTTTGGCAAAGGAGTTTACTACTATTTAATTTAGAACAGACCCTCTTCCATTCAGTGAGTACAGGAGATCTACTGTGCAGGTACATCTTTCTTTTGTGCGGGGAGGGGTCAGTAAAGGCTCAGGGTAAAGCATGGAATAGAGTTGCCATCTACCTGAAAACGTAAATACAAGATGATTATGTTGCTCCAGGCATTCTAAGGAGGCACCAAATTCCAGATTCCTCAGGACACTGGCCGACCAACACCTTCCCCCAACTATTGCTTCTCATCTTAGCATTTACATCAAGAAAGAATGATTCTTTACTTTCCAATTTATATCATGTCATCAGAGCTTTAAAGAGCAGCATACAATGTCTCTGCCCAAAAGAGCTTACAATGCAGCAGATCGATACAGATCTTACTGAGAGGTGGTAAAATGGGATTGTGCTGATGCAAATGTTTGTGCTTCTTTTTCCTTGAGACAGAGATCTTCTTCATCTCCAACTTCACAGTCTCAGGCGGATCAACTGAAGAGTGGGTCATCTTCTGCCCAGCAAATACTGAGTCTCTCTTCAGTTCCTCCCTCCTCAAACACCACACAGGGTGATACGTCAGTGTAGGGAGTAGGGTGGAGGCGTGTAATATGGCAATCGTCTTCCTGAAAGGGGAATTGTTGGATGATCACACCTTGCAGGCATTTTAAAGAAGCACCAGCTTCTGGATCACTCAGGGCACTGCCTGGTCTATGACAAAACTTGGTCATAGCTTCTCATTTTAGCATCTCCTTCAAAAGTCAATATCCTTTACCCCTGGGAGAATTCTGCGCCAAAAAAAAAAAAATCAAAATCAAAATTCTGCATCCTTTATTTGTCAAAATAATGCAATATAATCACATCAGATTCAACTGTTTTGGTAATTTACTTAAACTACAATACAGAAAAATCACAATAACTATTCAGCATTTCCTAGGCACATGAAAGTTAAGTTACAAACACTTGGTAACTAATACCCTTTCATTTAAATTACATTACAGAACACAAAACAGCAACAACAACAAACAGTAGAATGTCATTTTAAATTGTTCAGACTTTCACACATGAAAGTCATACAGTTTTGGTAATCATTGTCCTGGACCTGGCTGGGTACTTTGGGAAGTGCTTGGTTCGGATTGTCCTGACATTTTATTGACTCTTTGGTAAATGTTTTATTTGCCCTCAAAGTCTTTTTTTTAATGGGTAAGTAAAATAAATCCTGAGCTGTATTCTAACCCCATTGTGCCACTTTGGCACAGAAATAAAGTGAGAAAGCACATAGATCTTCCTAGCTGAGGATTCCCTTACTGTCATTTATAATAAGGCTCCTTTACATCACTCTGGCAATGTAGGGGCCTTAAAACTTTTACAGGTTTTATGCTCCTGGGGAAATTGACTGAGAAAGGGAAGAGTTACCTAACAATAGCAACATTAACAACATTAACTGTAACAGTCAGGCTGCTACATTTCTGCTTCAGAGAATGAGATCAATTAACCAACAACAGCAACTTTAACGATGTTACTAACTACATTATCAGGCTACTAATGCCTCAGAGAATGAATCAATTAACTCAGGCAGGGCTACTACATTTGTGCCTCTAGACTGCCTTGTGCATAATAAAAAGCCCTACCCTTCCACACCAGTCAGCTGTTGTAGCAAGGGAGAGGGACAGAGTGTCTCTCTCTCTCTCTCTCTCTCTCTCTCTCTCGATTGTTCATGCACATACCACATACACCCCCCCCTGAGATCATGCAGGCATGCATGCCCAGCCCCCCGCCCCTCTCTCTGAGGTTGCTCGATGCATGCTAGAACAGACGCGCTGCTGGGGAAGAGGCCGTGTCCCCCGGTAGATTTTATTTGCATTTTTCTGTGCAGGGGCACAGAAAAATGTGGGTCATATGAATTCCCCTAGCAAGTATAATATGGAGATATACCTATCTCCTAGAACTGGAAGGGACCTTGAAAAGTCATTGGGTCCAGCCCGCTGCCTTCACTAGCAGAACCAAGTACTGATTTTGCCCCTGATCCCTAAGTGGCCCCCTCAAGGATTAAACTCACAACCCTGGGTTTAGCAGGCTAATGCTCAAACCACTGAGCTATCCATCCCCCATGTTTCATCTTTACCCTGTATCATGCTATCTTGTTCCTTCTCTGTTGTGTGAGAGTGAGGGCCTTGTTTCCTTTATCACAGACTCAGTTATCTGCAATATTAAATGAATTTTACTGTTAAAAAGCCTGGAGTCACTGGTTCTCCTGCCTTTGCCTAGTTCCTCTCTCTTGTCAAACACAATCATTAGCAGCGACTCTAATTATTCATGCTTATGAGATTGCGAACAGGATCTAGTTTTCCACAGTTCCTTGGCATTGTCTCCTGCAACCTTCTCCAGAACAATACAATGCAAATCAGTGGAGTTCGCTCTACTAAACACTTTGGGATATACTGGAGTCTACTGTTCTCTACCCACAGTTCTTTCCTTGTTTCTTCTGATTCACTGTGGGGAAGGCGGCTCTGTATTTTATCCTTTTGAAGAGTCATGTAGATCCAGCTGGCTGGTGAAGTTGAGGGTATATTAACATGGACAATAAAAGCAAATGGGAGAGGTAAAATGGGGATTGTTCAGCTGTGTCTAATATTCTATTTCCATTTCTCTTATTTCAGGTGGATGCCATCTTCCTCAGGAACTTTCAGAAGCTACAGCCAATAATATGCTTAAGGTTGGCGCGTTGTCTGTGGGCGAGGACTGGGCTGCCTTCCAAGGTCTCTGAAAGCGAGGGATCATTGTTCAGGATGGGTTGTAGATCACCGATGATGCGTTGGAGAGGTTTAATCTGAGGACTGTAGGTGATGGCCACTGGAGTTCTGTTGGCTTCTTTCTTGGGCTTGTCTTGCAGCAGGAGGCTTCTGGGTACACGTCTGGCTCTGTTGATTTGTTTCCTTATTTCCTCATGCGGGTATCGTAGTTTTGAGAATCCTTGGTGAAGATCTTGTAGGTGTTGGAGCAAATGCGGTTGTACCTTAGTGCTTAGCTGTAGACAATGGATCATGTGGTATGTCCAGGATGGAAGCTGGAGGCATGAAGGTAGGCATAGCGGTCGGTGGGTTTTCGGTATAGGGTGGTGTTAATGTGACCGTCACTTATTTGTACTGTGGTGTCTAGGAAATGGACCTCCCATGTAGATTGGTCCAGGCTGAGGTTGATGGTGGGGTGGAAGCTGTTGAAATCGTGGTGGAATTCTTCCAGAGTCTCCTTCCCATGGGTCCAGATGATGAAGATGTCATCAATGTAGCTTAGGTGGAGAAGGGATCGTGAGTGGACGAGAGCTGAGGAAGCGTTGTTCCAGGTCAGCCAAAAAAATGTTGGCATATCGTGGGGCCATGCGGATGCCCATAGCGGTGCCACTGGTCTGGAGGTATATAGTGTCACCAAATTTGAAAGAATTGTGCATGAGGATAAAGTCACAGAGTTCAGCAACCAGTTGTGCTGTGTCATCATCAGGGATACTGTTCCTGACAGCTTGTATTTCATCTGTGTGTGGTGTGGCAAAGTACCTCCTTCTCCTCAGCAGGCTCAGTCCTTTTTAGCCTTGGAGACCCAGGCTTGGACAAAGCAAAACCCTGTAGGTAGCACAGGGGCTGGCTATTCCTCCCCTCAGTCAGTCCCTTGCGCTTGTTTGTCTTCCCTTCTGGGGACAGAGTGCAGCCTTCCTTGCTGGAAGGGTTCAGAGCCTTGCTGCTCCTAACTTACTGGCAGCTTCCCTGGTTCTCTCACTCTCTCTTCCCCCCCCCCTTCCACGCCGGGGAGGGTTTAAAAAGGTCCCAAGCAGTTGGAGCCAGCTGAACCTAATTAGTTCCCTAGTAACCCCTTGCCCAGCTGAACCTTATTTCCCCATGGTTCTCTCTCTTCAGTGGCTTGGGAGAGGCCTTTTTAACCCCCTGGGACTGATTACTACCCCGCCCTTTGTAGCTGTTTGTCCTGGGTTTGCCACAGTGGGATGTTTGTGTAAAGAGCCTCCACATCCATGGTGGCTAGGATGGTGTTTTCTGGAAGATCACCAATGCACTGTAGTTTTCTCAGGAAATCAGTGGTGTCACGGAGATAGCTGGGAGTGCTGGTGGCGTAGGGTCTGAGTAGAGTTTCCACATATCCGGATAGTTCTTCAGTGAGCGTGCCAATTCCAGAGACGATGGGGCATCCAGGATTTCCAGGCTTGTGGATCTTGGTAGTAGATAGAATAAACCCGGTCGGGGCTCTAATGGTGTGTTGATTTGTTCCTGTGTTAGTTTAGGGAGTGTCCTGAGTAGATGGTGCAGTTTCTTAGTATATTCCTCAGTGGGATTTCAGGAAAGTGGCCTGTAGAATTTGGTATTGGAGAGTTGTCTGGCAGCCTCCTTTTGGTAGTCAGACCTGTTCATGACGACAACAGCAACTCCTTTATCAGCCTCTTTGATTATAATGTCAGGGTTGTTTCTATGTATAGGTCTATTCTATGTATAGGTCCAGACTGTCATTTCGACCCTCAGGAGGAGTCCATGTGGAGTTCTTCTTGTGTTGTTGGTGGGAGGGTATCTGTGTATCAGTGCACTGTTCAGTGTTATCTTGAAAGTATTCTTTGAGTCGGAGATGGCGAAAGTAGGCTTCCAGATCACCGCAGAACTGTATCATGTTCGTGCGGGTGGTGAGGCAAAAAGAGAGTCCCCGAGATAGGACAGACTTCTGCCGGGTTGAGTGTGTCGCTGGATAAATTGACGATATTGCTGGGTGAGTTAGGGGTACCACTATTCTATCGTGGCCCCATGTGGCAGGTAGGATTTTAGACAGCTTGCGGTCCTTTTTCCTTTGTAGAAAGGTGAAGTGTGTAATGTAGATCTCCTGTCTTATGTTAGTAAAATCTGTTTGTGTGGAGGGTTGGTTATTTATGAAAGTCTCCAGGTTGGAGAGCTCTTTTTTGATGTTTTCCTGTTTGCTGTATAGGATGCTGATCAGGTGGTTCCTCAGTTTCTTTGATAGTGAAATTTCCAAAGGCAGGTATAAATATGCAGGCAGGAATCAGTCTAGAGATAACGAGGTTAGTTCAATCAGGGAGGGTGAGGCCCTCTTCTAGCAGTTGAGGTGTGAACACCAAGGGAGGAGAAACTGCTCTTGTAGTTGGCTAGCCATTCACAGTCTTTGTTTAATCCTGAGCTGAAAGTGTCAAATTTGCAGATAAACTGAAGCTCAGCAGTTTCTCTTTGAAGTCTGGTTCTGAAGTTTTTCTTTGCTGTAGGATGGCTACCTTTAAATCTGCTATTGTGTGGCCAGGGAGGTTGAAGTGTTCTGCCACAGGTTTTTGTATATTGTTTCAATTATTTCAAATTTGGTGACAATAGATACCTCCAGACCAGTGGCACCGCTATGGGCACCCGCATGACCCCAATATGACAACATCTTTATGGCTGACCTGGAACAACGCTTCCTCAGCTCTCGTCCACTCACGCCCATTCTCTACCTATGCTACATTGATGACATCTTCATCATCTGGATCCATGGGAAGGAGACTCTGGAAGAATTCCACCACGATTTCAACAGCTTCCACCCCACCATCAACCTCAGCCTGGACCAATCTACACGGGAGGTCCATTTCCTAGGCACCACAGTACAAATAAGTGACGGTCACATTAACACCACCCTATACCGAAAACCCACCGACCGCTATGCCTACCTTCCTGCCTCCAGCTTCCATCCCAGACACACCACACGATCCATCGTCTACAGCCAAGCACTGAGGTACAACCGCATTTGCTCCAACACCTACAAGGATTCTCAAAACTATGATACCCGCACGAGGAAATAAGGAAACAAATCAACAGAGTCAGACGTGTACCCAGAAGCCTCCTGCTGCAAGACAAGCCCAAGAAAGAAGCCAACAGAACTCCAGTGGCCATCACCTACAGTCCTCAGCTTAAACCTCTCCAACGCATCATCAGTGATCTACAACCCATCCTGGACAATGATCCCTCGCTTTCACAGACCTTGGAAGGCAGCCCAGTCCTCGCCCACAGACAACCCGCCAACCTTAAGCATATTCTCACCAGCAACAAAGCTCGATGCCAACTCTGCCCACATATTTACACCAGCGACACCATCACAGGACCTAACCAGATCAGTTACAACATCACCGGTTCATTCACCTGCACGTCCACCGATCTTATATATGCCATCACGTGCCAGCAATGCCCCTCTGCTATGTACATCGGCCAAACTGGACAGTCCCTACATAAAAGGATAAATGGACAGAAGTCAGATATTAGCAATGGCAATATACAAAAACCTGGAGGAGTACAAACAGCAAACAGGAAAACATCAAAAAAGAGCTCTCCAACCTGGAGACTTTCATAAATAACCAACCCTCCACACAAACGGACTTTACTAAAAGAAGACAGGAGATCTACATTACACACTTCACCTCTGTACAAAGGAAAAAGGACTGTAAGCTGTCTAAAATCCTACCTGCCACATGGGGCCACGATAGAATAGTGGTACCCCTAACTCACCCAGCAATATCGTCAATTTATCCAGCTCCACACTTAACTCGGCAGAAGCGACTGTCCTATCTCGGGGACTCTCTTTTTGCCCCACCACCCCCACAAACATGATACAGTTCTGCGGTGATCTGGAAGCCCTCTAGTCTATAAGGTGCCACAGGACCCTTTGTTGCTTTTCATACCAGAGGTTCCCAACATGCTTTACAAACCAACTCCCCAACAGTCTGAATCACTATTGATCCCAATTGCTATGGACCTGCATTCATTCCACAAGTGGAACTCCCTTGGATGGCAGTTGATGTTTTGCATGCAGAATCCTAGAATATCAGGGTTGGACGGGACCTCAGGAGGTCATCTAGGCCAACCCCCTCCTCAAAGCAGGACCAATGCTCAAACTACTGAGCTATCCCTCCCCCGTCATGCTATGGAGATCCACACTGCACATCAGAGTGGGAAATATTGCTGAGTCTGTGCAGAATGAGAGACAAAGCACTGGCATAAGTTCGCATTTATTGTTTGATGGCTATTGCAGTATCAAACTTGGGCCTCATTTGGTTAGTCAATGTACCCAATTATTGTAATGGTAATGGTTTTATTGTATTCCCAATTATTATGATTGTAATTGTTTGCATTTCTGTTTATATTATATCTGGTGTTAGGTCAATTGTAATGATTTTAGTTATACTCACCTGGTTATAATTGTTTGAGATGTAAGATTTTGATAAATAGCCTTTCAAATAAAAGCTCTGGGTTTTGCATCTTTTACTCCTGAGTGGTGCAGATTCATGCAAGCAGGCTGTGATGCGGTGTTCATCCCCAAACAAGGCCTGAAGGGGTAAGTTATGCCAATTTACCTATAGGCTACACATGGAGGAAAGCCAGGAAATGTTAAGGCCTAATTGGCCTAATCTTCATCTCCAGGCCTTGTGTGGGGTGGAAACCCCATCGCACAGGCCCACAAGCGTAAGTACAATTCAGATCTGAGTAAGGGTTGCAGCACTAGGTCCATAAAATATCAAGTCAACCAGATCTCTCTCATCAACATCGAAATGTGTTTGGCCCAGATCCTCAAAGGTATTTAGGTACATAGGCTAATATATACAAAAGGGCCTTAGGCATAGGATGATCAGTGTCACAACACCTAACTTTTAGGCCCCTAGGCAAAGCGATAGGCACCTTTGAATGCAATCCACAAAGCCAGCATGCTAGGAGCCACCTAAGCCATCCAGCGGGAGATGCAGACAACAGGGGCGTATCCTAAGTCCCACGCTTCTCTCAGAGTTCAGCACCTATCTCTGCTAGAGATCCATGAACTGAGGTAAGAAAGGCATTAGGTCACCTAAGCGGTGAATGGGCCTGATTTGACAGGTGTGCTCAGATGCCACCAACTGGATCAGGACTTTTAGATGAGTTTACACAAAACAGCTGGGGTGGGGTGGGGTGGAGAAAGAGAGCAGCTCTCTTATAACCTTTAGCCTAGTGGTTAGAGTACTCACCCAAGATGTGGAAGACAATCCCCCCCATTCAAGTCCCCCCACACACACACATCCTCCTGAGAGGAAGCAGGGATTTGAACAGGGATCTGCCAC